>NC_061526.1:7872500-7875000 GCF_022379125.1 Scophthalmus maximus
CAATCTCCTCCCTAAAACCAATTAGGAGATCACTGGTGACTGCTGGCGAGTACAAACTGTAAAATGTACGTCTACACGAGAGAGAGAGAGAGAGAGAGAGACTGATTGTAGGATCAGGAAGCTGCTCTGCCATTTTTCCCGTGACCAACATAAAAACACTGAGTCTGTCCTTCTGGGTCACAAACCATCCTCCCGACTCTGACAAACACCCGCCCCCCCGCCCCCCGTCCGCCCCCCCCTTTCTTCTTTCTCTCCTGTAATGGATCAATCAATTGTTCGTGTTAAGTCACAAGGACGGAGACGCGACATGAACGCTGTGCGCATGCAAACACATAAGTGCACACACAGTGTACGCAGACAAACAAACCGCTGCGGTGAAAGACGGGTATTGTTAATACCCCTCCCCCTCCTCTTCCTCGCCCTCCTCATCCTCTTCGTATTCCAGGACGGGTAAATAAAGGGTGACCCATATTTGACACAACCGGGCCACATATTGTCAAGGATGGTTGGGCTTGTCCGTGAATGGGCTGCACTGTACGCTCACACACACACACACACACACACACACACACACAAACAGGGAGAACCTGATTTGTGCACGTAAACACACAGGAGTTGTTAAAAGTTAATGGATTTTTTAAATGTCCGCATGTGAACGGGTTTTTTGGGCGACAAAAGAGGAACGTGCGCTTCTGTCCTCTCGCAGCACACGGACAAAAACACCTGAATGACACACACACACACACACACACACACACACACACACACACAATACACAGGTTAGTGATGCATGAGCGCTTGGCCTGCTTGTCTGTCTGGACAGAGGAAAAGGGGGCGGGGTGTGTGTGTGTGTGCGTGCGTGCGTGCGTGTTAGTGGGAGTGACCGGCATACCTTCACACCGCGGACACTGCACCCCCCCCCTCCTCCCTGCAGCCGAGCCACAGTCACCGGAGCTCGTCCTTATCTGAAGTGTGGATCTACAAACTGTTGTAGTTTCCTCTCTACCTTCCGCCGCTGCCTGTCGGACCCTCGGTGGCTTGTTTGCACACTTTTTAACTCTTGAGTGTTTTTCTAAATGGCTGCCGAGGCGTCGCCGCGCTGACACTCGGGAAGTGGCCAGAACCGTTATGTGAGTAAAATATTTTAAAACAGTGTAGAAATACTCTTTTTTAAAAGTCCTGCATGCAACACTTGACTTTATGTGAAGGCAAACTTATTGCACGTGACCTTTTTGTTCTGGGAGCAGCTTTCAGGTGTTTGTTGCATTGTGGGAGTTATTGTCTCTATTTTTGGTGGTTTATTCTAGTACAGTGTGTTTTTTTATTTTATCTGAAATATCGATCTGCGAAGGAACTCGTCAAATTGCCTCTTACAAATAAATGTCGGAGAAAGTACTGAAGTAATATTACACAGTGGATAAGTTCAATACCCGAGTACTCGATTACTTTCCACCGCTGGACATGTTACTTTCTAATTTTCTGTCTTCCTGTTATTCGCACTTTATTAAGATCTTTATTAATTTGAACGTCACGGCTCAATGAGTGATTTGTCACACGTTGAACTGCTGTAACCTTTTAGGCTGGTGTCGAGTTTATCCTCCTTTAACGTCACGTTGTTATCTTCCTTCGAAATTCAAATAATAATCTGTAATAACCGCCTAATAATTTCAACTTCAATATTTTGTACATTACCGCTTGTGTTCCGATTAAACCGCGATACAACACGGATGACCAGGCTAGCTGCTCCCACCCGTCCCCAGTCTTTGTGCTAAGCTAAGCTAATCACCTGCTGCGCTCCCGTCCACCACAAGCTGCTGGACGACGTTCACAAACGGAAGTGGCACTTTTTTTCTTTTTCTGAAGCCACAGAGCTCATCGTCCATTCAGCGTCAAACACATTCTTTGGGGGGGCGGATGTTGTAATGAAGCAGAAACGTGTCGGCTCCTACTTTTGCCCCCCGGTCCCGCCTCAGTCCCGGGGCGACTCTGCCAGCCTCTCCTCCGCCTCCTTCCGCTCACTTCATCTCTCAGTATTCTCTCGCGTTCATCCTTCACCTGCCTCCTCCTCGCCCTCCTTCCTTTCACGTCCTCCTTTCTCTGCTCCCCCTCTTTCCCATTCGGCTCATTTCTCTCTTTTAACCTTCTTCCCTTTCATCCTCCTCCTCTTCTTTCGTGAGCCCTCTTTGCGTTTTCTCTCTCGGCCGCTTGAAAGCGCTCCCCTCGTTTTTCCCTCCTCCTCCTCCATCAGCTTCTCTTTCAGTCCTTCCGTCTCTCCTCCCTCTCCGTCGTCGTCTTCCTCTCCCTCCGTCTGCACCCTCGGTGTCTTCCCCGCTCCTGCTGACGCCTCACTTCTTTGGCAAACGCCGCCGTCCGGACAGGACGAGTTCTGGCTCCTGCTCGCCGGCTGATCCGGCAGTTTTTCGCCCGCTGGGCAGATTTTTTTTTAATCAATTATTATTTTTTTAATAGTGCCATAGAGACACTTCTCTGTCGCCGGCCC
>NC_061526.1:7880000-7920000 GCF_022379125.1 Scophthalmus maximus
ATCGGCGGTGTGCGCCGCCATAAAGTGTCCCCTGTCATTTGCTCAGTTGGTTGCGGTTTGCAACTTCACCACCAGATGCCGCCAGAAAACTACAAAAATTACGAACAAGCGATTGAGTTATTCGACTCTTTTATGTCAAACATACTTTTTTTCCCTCCGAGATTCATTTTGAAATTAGACTGAAGGGGAAGTGATTAATAAATAGAGGTCGCGCCGCGTCGCGCCGCAGCCGACTGCGCTAGTGACGTTACAGCTTGTGCGTAATCTTGCAGGAAGTTTTTTTTTTTTCCCGATCTCGCAGAAGTTTTGCGGAGGCTTGCTTTGCGATGTCATTTTGTCAGAATAGGCAGAATCAGTGAATTCCCAGATGTGAAGGGCAGAAGGAGGAATGTTTCACTGAATCCACTCTCGTCGTGCACAAAGACTCAGTTTGATCAGAACAGCAGGAAACAGGAATCCGGTAGTAAACGCTTCTATATTTTATTCTCTGCATGCGGGTTCGCTTGTTGCTCAAACAGTCTCTCACACACACACACACACACACACACACACACACACACACACGACACGAGTTTGAGGGAGGAAACAGCAGCAGAAACGAGATCTGACATCGAGAACATTTTCTTCTCATGATCACAATCTCCCCTCGCCCGTCTCCGGCAGTCAGCTTCGCTTGTTTGCGTTGTCTTCTGCGTGCGTGCGTGTGTGTGTGCGTGTGTGTGTGTGTGTGAGAGTGTGCTGTCATGGCTGCTAGTATGCTGTGGTCATCCCCAGCAACATCCTTCTGACACTCCTGCTTCCACTCGTCTCAACCGAGCCTCCTCCTCGCTTACGTTGGGTGCATGTGGTGTGTGTGTGTGTGTGTGTGTGTGTGTGTGTGTATCTTTGCATGTGTGTGTGTGTGTGTGTGCACGCGTGTGATCCTCCTGGTTTTTGGCATAGCAACTGCTTCGTCACTGGGTGCCTCTCCCCTCCTGTCCTCCTCCTCCTCCCCATGCAGATCCATTTATAGTTAAATATCTCTCCATCTCTCTCTGTTCATCTTCCTCCTCCACCTCGTCTGCCACTGCGTTGAGGAGCAGAGCGTCAGATCGCAGCCATACTCGCCCGTGGCGTAGCACTCGGTGGGTGATGCTCTTCTTCTTTACGGAGAGAAGATATGGACACGAGGAAGGAAGAGAGACTGACGTTATTCGGACAACACACTCCTTAAAAAGAAAAAGACCAAAAACTCTACGCATTTGTTTGGGACTATTTTCAGCTGCGGATGAACACGTTTGTTGTGAAGTTAAATCTCTCGTGCTCTTGAATTATCCAGGTCAGCCTGCGTGTCGGTGACGTACAGACGAACACGAGATATATTTTTTCATGGGATTTTGTTGAAAACAAATTTATTAAAAAAATAATAAATCACCAGACTTATTCAGCTCGTTACCGTGACACCCGGTCTCTCATCCCTCTGCCTCTCTCTCCCTCTGTAGCCCAGCGTACAGGTAGCTCGCAGCCAGCTTGGCTGCTGTTGCCATGGTAACTCGTCACTCTTCTCTCTCTCCTCCCAAAAAGAAGAAGAAAAAGAAGAGGGAGAGAAAAAAAAGCGGCATTGAAGGGAAAGAGGGGAAGTGAACCTGAAGTCTGGAGAAAAAAAGAGAAAGAGGTGACGGAGGAAATATAGAGTTTGAGGGAAAAAAACACAGAAGGGGAGGATGGGAGGATGGAGGGATAAGGGATGAGAGAGTAATGGATGAAGGGTAATGAGAGAACATTTTGTCACCAGCTCCTCCCGGTCTCCTTCATCTTCCTCCCTCCCTCCCTTCCTTCCCTGCACGTCACATGATCGTCTATCAATCACTTCATTCTGGGGACGAATGATAATAAACGATCTCTTCACAGACGTGAAAGCACATCACTTATTCCTACGTGTGAGCAATTATCGCGGAAGTATGGATTTGTATTATCCGTTTCAAGAAATGTGTTTTGTTTTGTCCGTAACTTGAAAGAAAAGGAAGAGAAGAAAGTATAAGTCCAGAAAATTAGGCGTTTTTAAAAAAAAATGTAATGAATTTTCTGCGTGTGGTTTTTGCTGAGAGCGAGAGAATAATGAGGCAGACGACTTGTGACGAGCCGAGAGACGCTCTTATCCCCTCAGTTCGCCTCCAACGCCTCGGTCGACACGTCGGCTCCACGTTGGTCACGGGGCGAATCTGGAATGTGGATCTTTAAATCTCTCTTTTAAAGTCTCTGGTGGGATCCAGGTCAAACAAAAAGCTCAATCTCGACTTGTAGATGAGACGTAAACTGAAAAGAACGCTTTAGTTTTAAAACTGTTGTAAAAAAACCTGTTTTCTCCTGAATCACCAGCAGAGGGCGACTCCACTGGCTGTTTCTATGGAACGGGTTTTAAAGCTGCAGTGTGTAATATTTATTCACGGAAATTGAATATACTGTCCACAACTATGTGTTCAACTTTGAATGAGTTAAATATAGTTACATGAGGTGGACCCGACCTCCGTGTGAGTCTCCCTCTTTGCTAGACTGTGAATAAAGATGGACGACACGAAAGGTCCCCCCAGGTCGCGTTTGGTGTGAACGCAGCATAAAAGTATGTTTTGTTAATTTGTTGTCAGCGTTTAATTGTGGAAACAAGCACAACGGGAGGAATTACCCGGGAAGTAACAGAATCATTTGAGCGTCTACTTGGGAGAAATCAAGTATTAAACCTGTTATATATGTGTCATTGGACCAGGTCCAGTCCAATCCATCAACTCCCATATTGGGAAAAACTCACAGCAGTGAATCCAGGGGGGAGGGGGCGTTGCTGAAGAGACGTGATGATGAATGAATCATCGTCTTGTCTCCGCGGCTGATAGTTGAAATATTGTCCATTATTTAGGACCCTCAAAGCTCAGATCCGAGTCGAGGCCGATGGCGGAGGAGAGTAATGTTCTGCAAGCACGACGGGCCGTAAATGTGACGATGTGCGCGGTGGACTCGTCCGCTGACCAAGAGCGTTGGCGTCAAAGTGTCATATTTGGGAAGGAAGGTATATTTAGAGTCATAGATTAGGCTCTTGATGGACGACTTCAGCATGTGTCGGCACAAACACCCTCATTTATTCATGCTCAGTGTGAACGAGCTAAACGCACAGACTCAGGTTGAACGACAGCTGGAAGAAAGAGGCAGGTTTTCGTTAAATGAAGCGGACAAACACTTATCTTATTCCCACTTAAATCACTGATAAATGGTCGTCGTTATCTCGCCAGGAAATGAGATGTCTGCTTCCCTGCGTTAATTTTCTGAGCTCCCCATAACTCTGCTCATTAAACTGGTGATTTGCAAGTTTGAAAAGGAGTTGTGTAGATGTCTGTGGTGAAACTAAGTGTGAAGCAGATCGTAGCTACATGTTTAAATATGGTCCCAAGTTTTTTTTTAACCTGGACATGAGTTTCATTGTATTTCCTCTGCTGACCTCCCGTGTTGTTCTTCTTCCTCTCCTCCAGGTGAAGGAGGAGGCGGAGGAGGAGGAGGAGGGAAATTCCACGGCGTCGACCTCCTCCAGCATTCCCTGTCCCCGTCCCCCTCTCCAGGGGACCCCTTCCCCCACCAGCCCCACTCCCTGGAGCCTGTGACCGACACCCCCCACCAGAACCTCCCCCTGAGGAAGACGCACTCTGACCTCGACACAACCTTACCTGCAGGTGTGTGTGTGCGTGTGTGTGTGTGTGTGTGTGTGTGTGTGTGTGTGTGTGTGTGAGAAGCGCCGACCCTCCCCCAACGTTTTCTTTATCTTTTTTAATTCAGTTTCGCCGTTCTCGTGTTCCCAGTGCGGATCTTGTTACTGCTCGTTGTGAAAAACGTGTATCACCTTCAGCCAAAGACAGGAAAGAGGGGAGAGAAGGAGCAGGTCATTTCAAAAGGAAACTACTCACACAGTGTCCGTCTTTTTTTGACGCAGAGAGGATTCACAGAAGCAACAAACTTGACTACTGTGTTATGTGACTTTTTTTCTTCTTGGTTTATTCCAATAATGAAAGCGGTGGGACATCTGATCCATTTCTCTGTCTGCTTTAACCCGCCAAAGTTTTAATTGGACACAGAGACTTATGTTGGGCAAATCAATTCGTTCCCTCGTATTTTTCCGGTAACGTGTTTCTCTCGGTGTGGCTGGCGGGATCAGGACCTGGGGAAATTCGATGGTAGGTAAGACGTGTTCGGGTTTGAACAGTTCGACCAGAATAGACTGCAGAAAAACCAGAGCTCCTCAAACTGTAAGCACAAATAAATAAGCAATGTCTTGGACATATATGTTTGTCCAGGCTACAGCCATGCTAGTGGCTCTGTGAGGTTGAATTTGTTAGGGGGTTGCGTTTTTGTCTGGTACTCAGTTTAATTTATGATGATGTATTAATTCTCTATCTTCCCCGTCTCCTCACAGCTAAAACTTTAGAGCCAAGTGCCTCGAACCAACTCCACCCGGGCACAATGGACCACTCGGGGCTACTGTGCTCGAACACTTCCTGGAACGGACCTAAGGGCTCCACCTTCTCCCCCGGAGCCTGGAACGAGCCTTACAATTACAGCACGAGCAAAGGTCCGGCAGTTCCTCCGAAGCAGCACAGCATCATCGGCAATGCTGGCGCAGGGATGCAGGACGGGCTGATGTTGGTGAGCTCGGGACAGTCGGTGGGCTCACATTCCAGCTCGTTCACGTCTGTGACAAACTCTTCGGGGAGAGGAGGGAATGTGGCGCCGGGGATTTCACTGGCAGCGCCGGCGATGGGGAAGCGGAGCGAGACGGAAGGTGCTGCAGCGGACGGAGGGAGGGGTGGAGGAGGAGGAGGAATGGGAGGTGGGGAGACAGGGAGAGGGAGGGAAAGGTCAGCACGCTCCATAGCAGCACAGAAGGCCTTCAAGTTCCGGGAGCGTTCCCTTTCCACGCCCACGGATTCTGGTTCCTTCTGCTTTGGAGAAGGTGGTCTAAGCCAGCCAGACGGGAGCGTTGTGTCTACAGGGAATGGGAATGCTTTGGCACTAACAGACCACCAACAGCAGCACCACCACTTCCTGGGTTTGGGTGAGAACTACGCTCTCCTCTACCCTCGAGGGAGCTCTGAGGACAGCGCCAGCACCGCCGATACGATCTCCGTCACGGCTTCGGACTACAGCGCAGAGGGTCGGCTGCGCTTGCGCTCCCGCTCCATCTCACTCAAGAAATCCAAGCGCAAGCCCCCACCTCCTGTGAGGAGCGTCTCTCTGATGAAGAACCTCGGAGAAGCCGAAGGAAGAATCCACCATGACAGCGGGCTTTATCGTGATGGCCGACCAAAGAGCCTTCACATCCCCAGGGACCACTTCCCAGACTTCCAGCCGGATTTTCTCCTGCCCAGCTCCTCTAAACCCAGTGGTAGTGAGAGGGAGCTGCGCCATGGAGGCAGCGATGGACCCCCAAGTCTGGAGGTTCAGGCCCCAGAGAGGGAGGGAGAGACAGAGCTGACCTTTCCCACTCACTGGCAGCTGGGGGAGTGGAAGAATGACCCCTACAGGTAGAAAATACAACTACACTTTATGTTAGTGGCACAAATTGGCTCTATAGAATTCCCGAAAGATTGTTAGGTAAAGATTAAAAATACACTCTCTTCTCTCTTTTCGTCTACAGGTCTCTGTCAGGCTCCAGCACAGCAACGGGCACCACGGTGATTGAATGTATGAAAGTCAGAAGCAGCTCCGAGTCCCTTCTCGACTCCCCCTCCACCTCCAGAGCCACTTCGCCCTCACAGCTCTCCATGGAAACTGAAGTCAAGGCATCCTCACCCTTCAAACCCCCAGGACTCATGTCACCATCAAGTGGCTATTCCAGCCAGTCAGAGACTCCCACCCCAACTGTTCCACTCAGTCATGTGGCAGGTCAGGGGACATTGGGGTGTAAGCTGCGCCCCAAGATCCCAGAAAGGAAGTCGTCACTACCATCACCCAAGGACCCTACTGCAAGGTCTAGATTGTCCTTTGAGATGCCTGGGAATGCACATCTGGAGCTGTCGTCAATCAAGCCAAAGCAAAAGGCCAGTAGACGGCATTCTGACACCTCCACCGCAGCAAAACCGGGAAAAATCAGCCCCAGTTCGTCACAGGCATTGCCTGTGGTTACCCAGAATGAGCTGAAGACAGTTCGTCTTCGCTCGATCTCTCGTGGTGACCTAGAGGACTGCCCCGATGGTGCGTCTGACACCATTGAAGAAGAGCAGCATGGCCGAGACCTATGCGACTTCCCTAGCCCTCCACCCACTCTACCAAAGCCCAAACCACCTGTCGCTGTCAAGCCTCCTTTGCCTAAGCGACCCATAAACCTCCTCTTTAAGGCTCCATCACCCTCCTCCACTTCCCCTCTTGCCCTCGACTCCCCTCCTGCCTCACCCGTGGACCGGCCAGTACCCCTGGGCAACATCTACAAAGTCATGAGAAAACCCAAACCCAAAAAACCTCCACCGCAAACATCAACAAGTCCTTCTGTTTACCCAGATTCCAATTACACCAACACCCCACAAACTGGCTATGATCACACATTCCTCCACCATTCCCAGTCCCTCTTTGATCTCCCTCCTCTCCCAGATCCCCAGCCTCTTCTTGAGGACCCAGCGTTAGAGCCGGAATTTGAGGCCGACCCAGAGATCCGGCTTGGGCCCGGGGACGGAGGCTCACTACCATCTCCGTGTAGTAACCAGGAGGCCCAGGAGCTCCAGGACAAGAGCAAGACACTCCCCTCGAGGATGACAATCTCCTGCCTGTCAGAGATGTCAGACAAAAAGAAACCGAAGGTGAGAAAGATCCAATTAAGGGTCATAAAGAACAACCAGGTGCCAAACAATTTAGAAGTATATTTTGTGAAGACTGTCAAATGTGATTGGCATTTCTCAGTTGATGTTAAAAACCTTTCTACTCTACTTCCTTTCTAGGTTCCTCCTCCAGTCCCCAAGAAGCCAAACGTTCTGCTTCTTCCCACGCCGGTCCACTCCTCCACCAACGGCAGCACAGATCGCCAGACGCCCCAGACTGACAGCCCCGTCGGACTCTGCTCTCCTGTTGGGGCGTTCCCACCGGACGATTTCCCCAGTGCTCCCAGTGTTCCAAATATGCCAGAGCAAGATGAGAACCACTTTGAACCCGACGAGGAGAGTTCCAAAGAGTCGTCTCTGCAAGATTCGTCTCTCACAGAGCTGGAAGGGAAGATGGCCGCCACCAGGATCGGGGCAGGTATGTTTGTGGAGAAGACGTCCAAAAAAGCATGAAAACATCCATGAAAACTCAAATGCTCGATTTTTTTGCATCATCCATCTTTATGCTCAGTGTGTTCCAAACATTTACATTTGTGCCAAGATAAAGCTAACAGCTTCTTGTTAGCATGGCTAGCTGTTTACATTTGTCATCCATCACTGTGTTTAGCCGTGTTTTGGCTAATGCAAGTAATGCAACCCACCCGACCAGGTCTCCCCTAAGAAGCTAGGTACAGCATATGAAGGACTTTGTGTGCAACATAGCGAGTTGATTTTGGTATCTCCTGTTGTTCTGCAGCGTTTCTCTCTGTATGTGCACTTTCACATGATTGCTTTATTGCTCATAACCTTTTTATTATCACTGCAAAGGCATGTGCTACTTCAATTGATTGGGAATCTTCCCTGCTGCGTTTGATGCATAACCTCCCTCCTGATTCTGCCAGATGAGCTTTCCCAGGTTTTGAAGCAAATCAAGTCCAATTGCTTTAAAATTGGACCAAATCAAAACACAGTGGTTCCCACTGTTCGCAATGGTGAAAATTACGTTCGTCATTAATATCTCATTACCGCCTGATTGTGAACGTAATTGAGTCGGGTTTACTTTAACTGCAAAGGATTTACACATTTGTTCTGAATGTCGGCTTTGGTAAAACAAATCGCAAAGTGCAAATGTAGGGATTTGATGAAAGTACATTTTCTCCATCGTTGTTCAGACCAGTCCAACGAGGGGACGGTGCTCCACATCGCCGAGGAAACGGATGACGATGTGACGGCCAGCACACCTACAACGCACACCACCGAAGATCTGTTCACCATAATACACAGGTTTGAACGTGCACACACGTTTCATCATGGTGTTTATAGACAACGATATTACAGCAGATGTCTTTCCTCACGAGGCTGTTGGAAAGGTGAAGAAGAGAATTACATCCCCGCGGCACAAATGTTGTCAGGCATCACGCGCTTGCCTGTCGGCTTATTATAACCCGGAGCATGTGACGAAAGACGAGTTGTCTTGTTTTGAAAGGATGTTGAGGCGGACAGAGCGTAAGATTCCCTAGCAACGGCTACATGTACCGAGAATTACTGTGTGACCAGCGGCTCTTAGGTTTTCCCTTTTTTTTTTTTCCAGACTCGTCTCTAAGCAACAAGTGTTTGAGATGTTACCTGGCCTGATGCTGAAAATAGTTAAAAAAGGCAGAGAATGAAGGGTTGAGTGGTTGAAGAACATCTCTCACAAGAAAGATTGGAATCCCTCCTGTAGTTACGTGTTTAGATTTTCATTGTCTAAAAAGCAGAGATCTCAATCTAGGTGTAAGTCATTTCTCTTCTCTTCCCTTCAGGTCGAAGAGAAAGGTTCTGGGTCGCAAGGAGCCGTCCGACTCCTTCGGCAGCCGACAGAGCCTGGTGTCCCCGGTGAAGCACAGCGCCTGCGGTGGCGACATCCGAAACCTGACGCTGGGCAGCAGTCAGAGGTCGAGCTCCCGCAACGAGAACTTCATGGCCCTGCTTCAGAAGAAAGGCAGCAAGTCTTCCGGCGGAGGGGCCCGAGTTTCCGCCATGGAGCTTCTCAAAAGCACAAACCCCCTGGCACGACGTGTCACCGAGTTCTCAACCGCCGCGGCCGACGAGGGAGGAGAGGAAGCATCTGGGAACAGCGGCCAATGAAAGGGGAGAATCGTCACCAGGCGTTAAGCGGGTCCGTTTGCTGTCGACAAAGCTACCAAACAATTCTACAAAGCGTCGCCCTCTGCGGACGGGGGGCCCACCGACTGACACGTCCAACCAGATCGCTCCAACTGCTGGTTGACCATTTGCACTGTCCAATCAAACCGGAGCACACTTTTGGACAAAATGGTCCCTCCCATGGTTGGAGCGCTGTTGTTGCCCGTCAAACTGGTCCCTGCCGGAGGGCGAGAAAGGCCGCGGAGAGTCTGTTCCCGGTATATTTTCGGCGAAAGGTGGAGGCTTTGAGGCCGCGTCTCAACAACTGCACCACGTTTTCCTCACTGGGAATTTTGTCAGATTTCCGGATGAATGGATTGGATGAATGGGCGGGCGGAGCAGACGCTGGGAGTATGAGGTCATACGGTGGATATCTTTACCTCTGGCTCCTTCTGGACGACGACAACAAGAGTCCCTGATGAAGACAACTGTTATTTTTATTTCGGATCTGTAACCAGTGACATGATACGGCAGAGGATCGGTGATCAAATATTATCCAAGAAACAAATAAATGACCCTTCTGTGAACCAAACCCCTCCAGCCAGTAGCAACGACACCTTCACCAAACAAAGGGGGAATTCTCCGTGGCGCAATGCGGCACCCGAGAAAGCAGATATTCCCAACAACCGCGGACATCGCGGCTCCGTCTTCTCTCTGCGGTGAACTCGCTGCCGCAGCGGCGGGCGTCCTCGGAGGATTTACAAAGAGAAACCACATGGGGGCTTTTGTGCCGCGTGAGCGGGTCACGGATTCCGTCGCCCGTGCCACGAACATGAATGTGGACCTTCACGAAAAATATTCCTCAGAGGCACAAAGCGGATGGGCGACATTTTGGAACACAAGCACTTTTATTTTGTTTTGTCCCTTTTGGCGTTGGAGGTCGTTTACATGGTGCAGCCTTTGCATCACTACGTTTATTCTCCTGGAGATACTCGTCAATCATTACGTTTTCGGTCTTGGTTTGGAATTTTTTTTGGAGGGGGGGCGGGGCATATATATATTTTTCCCCTTAAACATGCTAGACGGCCATTTTCTGTACATGTTCAACTGGATCGTACTGTGTGCGTCACGTACAAAGATCATTGTTCCGCGTCTATCAGTAGAAAATCATTTGGGGACTAAAAAAGACTTTAAAAATGTACAGAGGAGCAAATAGCTTGGACTCGAAGCCCGTGGAGAGAAAAACACACACGGAGGAACACACACAGACTGAAGAGTGACGCCGTGGACGCCAAGCAGAAGTGTGTGTGTGTGAGTGTGTGTGTGTGTGTGTGTGTGTGTGTGTGTGTTCGTATACGAGTGTGTGTGTGTGTGTGTGTTCGTATACGAGTGTGTGTGTGTGTGTGCACATGAAATCACGCCTGTTGATTTTCTGTACGGAGAGCATGAAGCAGGCCTGGTTGTTAAACAGGGTTTTTAATTCATTTTGGTCTCTGGTGACGGGACCAAAGGACTGTTCGGAAAAAAACAAAAATGACAAACAGACTGGAGGGGGCCGAGTTGTGCATTTGTATGTGTTTGCACGTGTGTGTGTGTGTGTGTGTGTGTGTGTGTGTGTGTGTGTGGAGGGAAGTGCCAAGAACAAAGAGAGCGAGCGCAGGAACGTGTGCCTCGTCATGTGTTTGCCGTTTTTTGTGAGCATCCTCACTACGCGTGCATATTCCGGCTTTTGTGTGTGTGTGTGTGTGTGTGTGTGTGTGTGTCATCGCGACGTTCCCGCCACCCGCACCTTTCTTAGAATCACGGAAACCCCTCCCTTCGTGGAGCCGTCGAGATTCCAGAACCTGAAGGGGGATCAGGAGGATTTTGGGGGAATAATGAGCTTGTGTCTCAATTCAGGCGTGAAGGACGTGGTCCGGGCGGCCCGTCGCCGAGCAACGGAGCTGAGGTTCGTCCACGGTTCGAGAGTTCGCCGCTCCATGAATCCTGGGACAGTTTGGGCTGGCTGGGGAAGGATCCACCCGGACAGGAGGCATTGGTCCAGGCGGAGCCTGAATTGGGACACGCAGCTATTCGATGATGGGAACAAAACTCCTTCCAAGGATTCGTTTGGAATTCTGGAATGAGGGAGTCTCGTGACTTTAGCCTGTTGCAGCTCGGGCCAGAGAAGTGGGAGACTTTGGGAAATTGAAAATTCCCTCCGGTCCGTCCGCGGTGTTACGGAGTGACGTCACAGGGCCGAGCAGCTTCCCTCGTCCTCGCTCCTCGCCACTCGTTCCTCTCCTCCTCCTCACATCACTGCTGGTGCCTCTCTGCTTTAAGCGTCATCTCCCTCCTCCTTCCTCCTTCCTCCACTCTGAACAGCAAATCTCTGTTTTTTGCACGTAGCGACATTCCCTTTATCCTCCTCCTCTATCTGCCTCTTCCCCTCGCCTCTTTTCAACCTTCTCTCCATCCCAGTTGACCCTCTCCCATCTCTTCTCTCTCTCCCTCTCTTCCTCCTCCTCCTCCTCTTTGCATTCAGTCTATGCATCAGAGCTCGCGACACCGAATGAATGTCAATGAACGACTGTTACCAAAACAGACGCTGTGCTACGCCTGCGAGCGCGTGAGACATATTTCTATCAACGCTTATCTTCTGCCTTCTCTTTGTTTTGCTCATTGTGTTTTTATACTTTTCCTTTTTTTCTAACCTTCCTTTACACTTTCCATGAAGTAAATGGTGGAATTAACGTGGATGAGTGAGCGGATGAATGAATGAACGAATAGGATCTGTGCACGAACACAGAAACAGGCAGGGATTGAATATGTTTGCGTTTTTTTTGCTTGAAAGGACGTTGACTTTTCGAGCTGTGGACGAAATCGCCGTGAGGTCTTTGATCCCGGACCGACCCTCGGTTCCGGATCACAGCGTGGACGCTCCGATCGGATGTAACACGTGACCCCGCCTCCCCTCCCACTTGCATGAATTGAGGAGGGGGGGGGGACCTCTCATCTCCTGACTCCCGGGCAGCAAACCATCCCTCGGTGCTATTGAGTCAGAGCTCCCCCTAGTGGATGGAAATACACACAACACCTGGAAAGTTTGAAAAACAAAACTTGTCACTCACATCCTGCTACGGTCCGTCAGGTACATCATCATCCTGGAGGAAGAACACAAAAAAGAAGATTTTAAAACTGAAGAAATCCTTTATGACGACTAGTCAAGTGACGCTTGTTTTAAATATTTAGTGAATGAAAAAAAAAAGATCAACCTATAAAACTGTGTTTGTTTGCCTTGTATACTGAATTATGGGCGTGTTGCTGCAGCGCCTGGACGTTGTTTTTGTTTGACTTTATCATTTTTTTTATTTTCAGCTGCCTGGGTGGTACACACACACACACACATGAACAAAACCTTTGCTAAATCAGGCTACAATAGCAGGAAAAGGGAACTTTTTTATGTTTATCTGAATCTGACCCGTGAGGAAAAGTTTAGGAATCTGGTGACTCGTGTTTTCAGCGTGGTGATATACAGTAGTTTCCCCTCAGAGCGATCACGTGTCTGAGATCAGAAGACAGAGAAAAGAAAGATGTAATGACAAGGACGTTGACTTGTGTGTGGTGTGCAGACACAACACACGTGTTTCTGAAAAGAGCGTAAACAGGGATGACGTTCAGGATTGAGAAAACGTAGCATTGTAGTATTTTGCTGCGTTCCATGATACCTCGGAACTCAGACATAGAATGACGTCACACCCCAGTAACCCCGAGTCGACTGCGTTCCAGTTGCTCATTTGGTCGGATGTCGAAAAGAACAAGATGGACGCCCGCTAGCAGTTGCTAGCGAAAAGCCGGTTACGCATCACGCGACATTTTCGAGCATGCTAACAGCGTAGTAACACAGCAGGCTACTCGTAATTGGACAACACTGCGTGTGCGACAAATTTAATGAGACGCATATTAGACAGTAGTGAAACAGTAGAAACTGCAGCCTTCACTTCCTGTTACAGGGGGCAGCCATGTTGGATTTCGCAGTCGGGGTTGGTGAGGTTCTTCTGACCTTCCGAGTCGAAATTCTGACTCGGAGGGGGCGTTCCAGTTGCAACTTCCCACTCGGAAGACGGCGATTCCGAGTTCCGAGGTGTGATGGAACACACCATTAGTCACGTGGTGTGTGACTTTAATCAGGAAGTAAGGAGCGGTACAAACAAAGAAACACATGGGTACGCTGGTGAATCTTTGAAGGCAGACACGTGAGCGGCTACAGGGGCAGAAATAATCCCATTGGTTGGCTAATAATTAATGGGTGGAGCCAAAGAACCTCACTGCCAAACTCGGTGCAATATTTTCAAAAAAAACTTTTTGGGTTCTTCTGAAAAAAGGCAACTACAGCAACAAATTTATCGACAACGGGGAGCAACAAGTCGGCCCCTCGATCTGGCTCCCGCGCTTCCGCCCGATTGGTGCGACTGTTTCCGCACGCTGGGCGGCTCCGCCTCTCTCTGCCGAACGATGTTACCCGTCTCTGAAATATGCTGACATCGACAATATGATTACGTTGAAAAGTTTTTGAAAATTGAGCCGGCGACAGGAATATATTGAATCTTTTATCCGTTATCCCGTCGCGTCAGGAGGACGAGTAGGGGAAGAGAGGGAGGAGGCGGGATTCTGCTGAATGTGGGGATTACCACGTCGGAATTTATACATATCCCATCATCTTTTTCCTTCACCTCCTCTCTCCCGTCTTCTCAGCTGTCGCATGACTCAGAGGAGTAATCACGTTAAAAGCTTTTCCCTCTCGCTCACTCTCTCATCTTTTTTTCTTCTTTCCCTACTAAGTGATAAAAGATGCGAGGGGGGGCGGGAGAAGAAGGAAAAGGATGGAGCGCTGCGACCCCTCGTTATCGTTAAGTTCGGTTTAATTTTTAACAGCGGAGGCAAAGCGGCCACATCGCGGCCAACCGGTTGCTAAGAGACAAAAAGTGAGGAGTGGAGTTGGAGACTCGGCAGCGATTATTTCCCTCTGAAGCCGAATGGAAGATTTCTTTGCGATTGTAAAAACTTCTGCAAAGTTAAAAAAAAGGTGGAAATGGTGATGTCACCATGTCACAGAGGTATCGTCCGCAGGACTGACGGCGAGCGTCAGGAGCAGAGTTTTCTCCCTGGACCACAGAATTTGGTCTTTTTTTAACTTTAGCAGAACTTTTTACGCAAATCCCAAAAAACTATAAGAGGAAAGAGAAAAACAGAAAAAAAAAAAACATGAATATGTCCTTTAAAATATTTTTCTAAGCCGGGTTTGTGTCTGAGATTTAGCTCAAACCCATCGGGATGAAAAAGGGGTGGGGGCGGCTGTACAGAGAGAGACACAAACACACAGAGAAAGGGAGACAGACAAGAGTTATCGGATATTATTCTATTTTTGTTATTCCTCATTGAGACAAAAAGACATATTTAAAGGAATATTCCGTGTATGTATTGAATAACCTTTGTCGTCCCCCCCCCCCCCCCCCCCCCCCCCCGCCCATCCCATCCAGCGGTGTGATGTGTGACTGCGGGGACGGCGTCGCACACAAGGACACTTCCCGCCGCAGCTCCTCCGACGCCAATGTGATGAAATGATTATATCGTTATGAATAAATTATTTTTCTTGCTTAAAAAAAAGAAAGAAAAAAAAAAGTGTTTTTGTGTGTTCTCTGAGGATGAGGATCAGTGCGTTTCCCTGCTGCTGCTGGGATCCAAAGTTGAATCATTATGTGTTTATGTAAATAATAAATGTTCCTATGAAGCAGACGCTGGTTTATGAAGGAGACAGTTTCTGCGCGACAGGATCCAGCTGTGATTCCAGCTCCACATATAAATGATCTTCTCTTAATCTTAAAACCCGAAACAAATGTTGGAAAAGACATGAAGCTTTCTGTGCAGCCGTGTCCATAAACGCACAATATGCTGGAATTCTAGAGGAGAAATATTAATTTTGCAGCGACCCGCGGCAGATTCAATTCAGTCATTTGGTTCTGGATTTAAATAAAAAGTTTGCATGGTTAGTGGAAGAATTTGGTTCCAGGGTTAGAGGGTGGGAATGTCGTATCACTGTGGTCCTCACAAGTGTAGCAGGAAGTCTACAAGTGTGTGTGTGTGTGTGTGTGTGTGTGTGTGTGTGTGTGTGTGTGTGTGTGTGTGTGTGTGTGTGTGTGTGTGTGTGTGTGTGTGTGTGTGTGTGTGTGTGTGTGTGTGTGTGTGAGTGAGTGAGTGAGTGAGTGAGTGAGTGAGTGAGTGTGTGTGTGTTCAGGTGGTCTATCAAGGATTCATGTTCCAGCTCTGTAATGACATCCTCTCTCTCAGCTAATTGCATCCTTCCTATTTACACACACACACACACACACATACACAGACAGAAAGTCCATGTTCTCTCACTCATGTTTTCTTGTTGGGCTCTGGAGCCATCTACTGGGTGAATGATGTCATTGCAACCTTTTTATATAACTACTGATAAAGGTTCCGATTATCAAAATGATAACCATATAACTGTGTGACGTCCGAACACACACACACACACGTACACCCGTCCTGACAGATCCGATCACAAGAGGAGAGGTCAAAGTTTGTCACCTGAATGTGGCCTCCTGTCGGGTTACTGTGACCACGCCCACCCGTGATGTGACGGTGCACTGACTGGCCACGCCCCCAAAAATGAACCTGGCAAAGAGCGAGTCGTGCGTATCATTACTGATTCGATGACACTGTTCTCCGCAGCTTCTGATTAAAGTGGATTTTCTCTGTGCATCCGACGCCAATTTTCGAGATGAATTTTTCAAAAACAAGCATCAGATGTAATTTCTTGAGCCATGAACAGAACAAGCAAATTGTAATTATAATGAAAGCATCATATTTCAGTGTGTGTGCGGACGTCTAATACAGATAATGTGCATTAAACAGACCTAAATCTGTCGACATATAGATATGATATATGATGTTACGGGTTATGGCTATGATATAAGATAATCAAGGTCACGAAATGTAAGCACTTGGTGTGTGTGTGTGAAAGTAAGAGTTATTACTGTAACAGCTTCATAATTTAGTAACAGCTTCAGTTTAATTACATTTCTTTCTCGCTCGCCACTCTCTCTCTCTCACACACACACACACACACACACACACACACACACACACACGAGGGTGACTCTGCCTTCGGGGCCAAACTACAAACCTCCACTCTTCCTGTTTCTGACAGTGGAGAGCAGGACACGTTATCTATGACACACACACACACACACACACACACACACACACACACCATGGCTGGCACAGGAAGAACCGACAGCAATCAAGAGTGAGAGAGAGTGAGACGAGAATTTATTTTTCGTTACATTGCAAATTAAAACGTTTCTCAATTCAGACATTGTTCGAGAGCAAACAACAAGAGGAGGAAAGATGATGAAGACATTCTGATGATGATGATGATGATGATGAAGGGAAACAAGTATTGTGCTGGAAGAGGAAGAAAAAGAAATGGGAGGAAGTGGAACCAAAACAGAAAAAGGGAGGGATGAGGGACTGAAGTCATGAGGGGTGGAGGGAGAGAACAGAGGGAGGGAGAGAACAGAGGGAGGGAGGGAGCGAGGAGGAGTAATGTCAAGTAGAAGAGAAGAAGAAGAAGGCGCAGCAACAGTAGAAAGAGGAGAAGCAGCAGAAGGAGGAGAAGAAGATTTGTGAACACATCAAGACTTTTTGGAATATCTGAGAGGACGAGGAGGAAGACGCACACACACACACGCACCCCCCCCCCCACACACACACACACACACACACACACACACTCATGATCCTGCTGGATGGACGGACGCTGCTCAGCTCCTTTCCTCCAGCTGTGCACACGGGAGATCGACCTGTGCCACCAGACATGCACTTCTGCTACGTGGTGGGTAACGCACGGCCCTGCACGCGTGTGTGTGTGTGTGTGTGTGTGTGTGTGTGCACTTCAGTCTCCGCATGTGCACGAGTTTGCTCTTGTTTTGTTTCCTGTTGCTGCAACAACAACGTCTTTTATTTCACTGGAAACTTGTGAACGTGTGAAATGATTTGGTGAAAGCAAGAAAATGTAGAAAAACACTTTTTGATTCTCATGAAGAACTGTTGTTGTTGTTGTTTGTTCTGAATGAGGTGAAAAGTGCCAGAAAAGACGTAGATTTAATGTATGAATTTAGATTGAATTGGAGCTTTAAGAGCAGCAAGAGGAGCCAACGAGTGCTTTTATTGCAGGACACGTTTTTTTCCAGAAATGCTCAGTCGCCTCTATAAATAAACCTCCAACTTCATCCAAAGACATCATTCCTGTGTCCAATCACCTCTTTCTTGGCCTGCGAATGTGGTCGACCCCCCTCCTTGGGATCTGGAATTAAGGCTCCACCTCAGTTCGTGTCATAGTCGGGGTCAGTAAAAAAAAAAGAATCCCCATCAGGATGGCAGAAATCCAAGAATGACCCCGAAAGAAATCCAATCAGTCGTCCCATTGGCCCGGCGCCCGGCCGTCCTCCGAACCCGTGGAAAGAGAAAGTATTTTTGATTCCAAAGCACAAACATAGGAAGCACAAGAAGTACAGTACAGCAGCAGGACAAGGTGGAAAGAAACAGCGATTTGTTCCCTGAAGCATCGATAAATCCCGTCTGGATGTGGCGAGTGTGGAAACCTGGAGTAGATCTTCTCTTTACCTTCCGCGCTGCGTTTTCTCTCCCGGGAGCATAATCTGGATGTATTAACGGACTGCGTGTGTGTACAGTAAAGGCCTCAGGTTCATTAGACGATGGGACACACGTTTCTTCCCCGAGACACTAACCGGTCCGGTTATTGCGAGTGCCGTTCAGCATCATGGTCTTTATTCCTGCCTCCTGTCAACGTGTTTCTTTTTAGTTGGATGCTGATAGAAATCTCTGTTGATCATCACTGTGATCTGAGCTGACGCAACCTTATTAAAGTCTGTTTTCATCCCAGGGGAAACAAGCCAGACCGAGTCCAGCTTTGCTTTTGAAGCTGCATTAATCCGCATTAACGACTATGAGCACCGTCGCCGGTACATTTTAGCGTCCTGCAGCCCGTTGTTTTGGTCCGGTCTTTCGGCTGAAGGGCTCGCATCAGATCCCCGAGCCGTCCCCGCGCCGCGTGTGGACACATGCGTTCTCACGTACTGTACAGCCCCTCTGGAAAAAAAGGTTCACGCAGGTCTGAAAAGAGGCTAAAGATCCAGATATTTCCCCTCTCGGGAGCTGGTGGAGACCAAACGCGGAGCTCAAACGATTCCGCTCAGTGCCGACTGTTGCTCAATGTCTGCCAATGAATTCAGAACTGTTTTACAACTTCGTCGGGTGATAATGTTCAAGTGGCGTTTACAGTATATTGTACTTTGTGCTCAGTTGCAGGAGGCAGAAATGCTTTTTTATGAGCCGGTTACGGTTTGTGAATCTTGGCGGTTCCCCTTTATATTTCACGGGTGGTATGATTATTATTATGTAGAGCGGGCCGGTCAAAGGTTAATCCACGTCGCAGTTTGTGATCTGTGTTTGCAGCCGGGGGGGAAAACTTGATTCCAAATCTAACAAGTCAGCATTTTAAAGAGATTTAAAGAGATTGTAAAAGCCTTCAGAGAGTAAGAAGCCTTTTTTCTCCAGCTCTCATGTTTGAATGTGGTCAAAAGGCAGGATTGTCCTGACAGACGCTCAAACCAGAAGCACAAGAGCGACAAAGAGAGGGTTTAAAAAAATATTCTGATTCGGCCGACATCTGCAGCAGATGTGCGAAGTACAGTAAATATGTACTTACACATGTATTAATATACTTCCTGTATCACGCCACCTCTCTCTCTCTCTCTCGTCGTCACCGAACAAAGTTAAAGGTTTAAAAAGCAAAAAACCAACAAGCAAAAATATCCCCATGGCAACGTCCCACGAGGTTGATTAGAATATGTTTTTGTTGGTAAATCTGTGTGCGGAGTCACGAAGCTGCGCTACTGTAAAGTGGTTGAGAAGGTGACGGGTCACCTGAGAGGAAACGTGAGAGATGGGGGTCGTTCAGTATTGTTTTTTGTCTTGACCTCCTGCTCCTCTCCGGTGTCGTCTCCGGTTTCCTACAGTCTCAGATGGAAACAGACGCCCCAGAGGAGATTTCTCTCAGTTCATATCCGTTCTTAACGTCGTCTCTGAAGAGATCAAATCCCTTACTGTACCTCCGTCGAATCAAATTCTACTTCTGAAACCTTCGATAAGTTTTTTACAAGCCACGACCTCATAATTGTGCTCAGCGTGTTCAGGTCTATTTCTGTCCGTGCACCTGATCAATCTTCTCCACTCGTTCTGGCAGAACTCTCACCGCCGGACTTTTTCAAATACATATTCCATATTCTTCTCCCCACCGTAATAACTCGGAGCAGATTCCACGATTGTACACATTTGCGGTTGGTCTCGGGTTTCTGCTCCAGACACAGATGAGCTGAGAGAAGGTTTTCAGACTGTTGTTTGCTTGTCGTGGTTTCACAGGACTATTTCCTCCACTTGTGTTTTTGTTGGATTTGTTGGCCCTTGAGAAAAAACTTGATATTATCGCCTCTCATCCTTTAAGCTTCTTCTACAATTCCTTTTTCATCCGACGGCCAAATCTAAATTCTCAGTGTTCACTTGTAGTCGAGGGTTCTGCAGGACGTTCTTCTCTCCCCGAGCGTGTTGTGTGCGGCACAAAGAAAAACCAACAACCCCTGAGGTGAATCTGTCACGTCGGACTAAAAGTGTGAAGGAGTGAAAGTCGAGGGCCGAAGTCGTGGAAAATGTTCCAGGCGGCTTGTTAATCAGTAGCTGGAGAGACGCTAATGATCCTCTGCTCCGGAAAAGGACGGATAACATCTGTGTGTGTGTGTGTGTGTGTCATTGACGTGTGTGTGTGTGTGTGTGTGTGTGTGTGTGTGTGTGTGTGTTTGTGGATGCAGCAGATGAGTTCTCAGATAAACCTGGTGAAAAGAAGCACGTCTGTGGAGTTGTGTGTGTGTGTGTGTGTGTGTGTGTGTGTATGTGTATGTGTGTCCTGGCGTGACGCTCTTATAGAATTATGACAGGAAAACCACAGGATTCCCACCTCTTATCCCTCAGAGAGTTTAGTGAAGTGAGGAGCAGGAACAAAAAACACTGGAAAATGAAGAAATTGTTTCCACCTTTCTCCCCCCTCCCTCCCTCCCTCCCTCCCTCCCTCGCTCCCTTCTCCTCCCTCGCTCCCTCCCTTCTCCTCCCTCGCTCTCAATCTTTGACTTGACGTGGGGGGGGGGGGGGGGGGGGGGGGGGCTGTAAGACTTCGTGACGTAGCCATAACGGAGAGGTTGTGCATCAGGAGAATTTTGAATATTCGTATCGACGCCAGTTTCAGCCTGGTGTTCCGCCCCCAAAAAAAGGCCTTCTTCATTTGAGGCACTTTGGCATCTGGTAACGAATTCATTTTCGGTTTGCTGTCGTCTCCACGCCCACTCACTCGCTGTGACTTTCCTTCTTCATTCCCACATGGGCTCCCTGAGAAGGAAAAGATCCGGCTCTAATGTCTGGAGCGACGTCCTTGCGCCGAGCCGACATTTGCGTTTCACTCGCGTACAGCCCGAGAAGTTCCGGAAAGTGTCCGTGTCTGGGAATAACTGAGGGAACTCTGGCCTGTGGCGAAGCCCAGGAAAAAAGAACCTTTGTGGCCATTTGATTTAACACTGGCACACTGCTTTTGAAGACATTTCTCATCAAACCTAGCGAAGCTTGGGGGTGAAGGAAACTAGACGGAGCGAGATATCACCGGAAACAACCGTGTGACGTCAGGTGTTTGTGCGCCGCCGCCAGTGAAACTGTTGCCGCGAGCAGTTTCCTTGGATTTAAGAAGATTTGCTCTGCTCGCGGTCGCTTCCCATTAAAAGTTCACGTCATCTGTTCAATAATCCTCAGCGTCTTCACGGGACTCAGTCGTGTTACACAAGCTGCGGGCGACTTGTCGTAGATTTGGGAGATTTTGGGATGAAAGAAAAATGTGTCACTTTCCCACGAAATTGCGCCGAGGAGGAATTCTGAGAACGGGCTGGACGGGGACGGTGGAAGCCGGGAATTTCGTGACGCGCGGTGTCACATGACGGCGGCGGCGCCTCAGAGGATACAGGAAGCGTCGCGGCGGGGCCTCCGTCGTCCGAGCCCCTGGTTTTGACATTTTCCATCATTTCCTGGATATTCCCTGTGGAGGAACATTGCCGCCCGCCACCCCCCAAAATGGTCGCCCCCACATCCCCAACGCGGCTTTCATCCTGGAAAGATGGATGGTCGTGTCCGGCGTTTGGCGCCATCAGAGCTTTTCACCGCCGCGACACTGCCTCCGACCTCCTCTAGGGATCGGCGTCATCGACGAAGTGGAAGACGGAGGTTTTTGTCTTTCGGCTGCAAAATGGAACGAAGGCGCTGAGTGTTACGGATTTCAAGTAAACTACAATCTGGTTTCTGTCTGAGGTTCAGTGTGGAAGATTTAGTGGCATCTAGTGGCGACGTTGCGTATTGCAGCCGGTCGAAAAATCAAGTAGCACCACAAGCGTTCCGCTGACATCGTCCCAGACTAAACTCTCTCAGAAGGAAGTCGTTGAATCCTCGCGGTGCCAGTGGAAATTAAGGAAGCGGAGGAAGGTTGAGGAGGCCCGTCGGCCAGGCGATGATGGCGGGCGCGGTGGACGTGAACGTCCTGTTTAGAGGTGAGAGAGAGACGGAGGACGGAGAAACGCTCGTTATCGCCGGAGCGGAGCCAATGTTGCTTCCGCCCGTCGGCATCGGCATTTCCTCTTTTTCCCTCCGAAAAACAAACAAGACGCCTTAAGACGGCGGGAGTGGAGTCATTTGTAACCCGGCGATTTTAGCGAGAGATAAGTCTTGCATATGGTATTTATAGAAAGGAGGGAAACACATGGGAGATGTGATTTGAACCTGCTATTAATTCATGTGATCTGATCGCTCTGTCCCGCTCCAGCGTGACACTCCCGTCTCATTTGCGCCACAACAGAAGACCGAAGATGGACGACGCGGCGCTTTTGGGTTTTCCTGCTCTTCGATTGGTCTTTGATAACTCGAGGGCCGGCTAATGGCAGCGGGCGACCTGTAGCGGCGGCTTCCTCGCGATCATGTCCGCCCATGTACTTGTCGTATGTGGATCTCCAACAACCCGCCGGCTGTCTGATCCGTGAAACGCTCCCCGGTTGTTCTGATCTGATTCTAAATGCAGTTATACGACGTCGACTGGGTCAAGCTGGTTGTAATTCAGGAGACAATAATCTCGTAAAACTTATCTTTCTGACGATAAGCACTGGTATAAACAAGGACTCGGCGAACCCTTCCAGTCTCATCCTTCTGCAGACGTAAAGGGTGAATAACAGCACGACAGATTATTTTAATCCTGCACTTTGACCTGGCCGCTGAAAACCATAAAAATGAGAGCGATCAATCGCCAAATGACATAATGTAAATCATGAAGAAATGAAGGAAAGAGGGAGCACATTCTGTAGCTCTTTGCCGCTCGGCGTGTGCTGCGATCGTGCACGCGCAGCACTCGGCAGGATGCTGAGTCACGTAGCAGCGGTGATCTACAACCGTCACCGCAGGAAACTTTACATTCAAGAACACAACGGTTGCTACTGCAGATTGTGTGTGTTTGTGTGTGTGTGTGGCGAGCTGAGAGGGAAGATGTCATGTTTTTTGTGACGCGAGCGTGCGAGTAATTACATCTTCTCCTGTTACTACAGTTGAGTCTAATCTGTCTTCGGAGTGGATGAATCCTTCAGTCTGGTGGTACGTTGTCTCGGCCTGTAGGGGGCGACGTCGGCCCTGAGGTTCAACATGCTGCCCCCTGACACGGACATCCTGCCTCCTCACCGCTCCGTGTGTGTGTGTGTGTGTGTGTGTGTGTGTGTGCGTGTGTTCGTTCATCATCCATCCTGTTTTTCGAGCCGACAGTCGAGAGTCAGCACACGAGTTTGGGGACGAGATACAAACGCACGACCTTTGACCCGTACATGTTACAGGAAGTGGACAGGATCAAAGATGATGAGGAGAAGCCGGAAGAGGACACACACACACACACACACACACACACACACACACACACACACACACTCTGACACGCGTATCAAATCCACAGAGATCAATGGAACAGGGAAGGCCAGGGGTCAAAGGTCAAGCTGATTGTTTTTACAGTAATAAGCACATTTCTACGTTATGCAACAGTCCGACGGAGCCTGTTGCTCATGAGATGTTTTTTTAAACTTGAAAGACAGAAATGACGTCAGACGTTTTCAGCAGATTATTAAATATGATTAATATAATAATACTTTGACTGTAGTTGAATTAATAAAAGTGACTTGGATCTCTAATATATGTGAAGGTGGAGATTTTTAAATCATTCAATTACTTGATTTGATATAAAAACAAAAAAATGAAGGTGAAAACTATGAGGCCAAGTTTCCACAATGGTTTATTTTCATTAAGATTATAATATTACTGATCATTTGGTTTATTTATTTATTTTTTCAGCACAAACTCTGGACCACTTCTTGACCTAAGAGATTTGAAGCGCACGAACGCCGCGGTGCGTTCAAAGTCCGAGGACGCGGTCGATGAGCAGACGTTGATCCACGTCGTGTAGAAAAACCAAAAACCCTTTAAAAACCAGGAGAGGGGCAAAGTTCAGTTGTTCTCACTCCCCATGAACAAACTCGCCAAATTACAGTTATTTATTGACTTTAGATTAAAGCCTGAGGAACGTTGTGTCTTGGTTTAATGTTTTGGTTTTTATGTCTATGGTCTAATTTTGAGTTTCTCAAATTTTTCCTCTGTTTTTTGTTTTAGTCTTTGTCGTCCGTCTGTCGTCAGTCTCGTGTTTATGATCTGATACTCGCTGGTCTCCGCTTGGAACAGTTCCCCCCCTCTTTTCTTTTTTATTAGATAATCGGGGCCATGACATCTGAACTCTGTCGGGGGCGGGGGTCGAGCCGAGAGGTCAAAGGGTCGCCAGGCGTCTTCCATTTTAGCCTCTGTTGGGGTTTTTTTTTGGGGGGGGGGGGGGTGGCACAGCTGGAGTGTTGACGGACGTGTTCCAGGCTTGTTTTTCTGTACACGCACACACACACACACACACGCACACACACGCACGCACACACGCACACACATACACACACACACACACACACAGCTGCGATTTTTGTTAATGAATTGACGACTTGAGTTGAACATCCCCAGATTATTATATTGATCCCATGAAAAAATGCAATAGTGCATCCAGTAACCATGGTAACCAGAACTTCTATTGGTGCTGAACTGTGGAAACAACTCAAAGATCTAGGACCTTATCTATGAACACAAAAGACTTTTTCCTCTCAAATATTGTTCAGAAATCTGTCTAAATCTGTGTGAGTGAGCACGAGATAATCCATCCACCTCACAGGTGTGCCTCAGGCCATTGTTCTTCTTTGGTCACCTTTAGCCATCTTCCCCTTCCTCCTACCTTCCCTCCTGTACTTCCTCATGTCTTTCCGTCTTTGCGCACAGGACACTGAGGCAGGAGGTGGTCAGGAGGTGAGACAATATTGGATGTACAGTATTGGATGTACAGTATTGGCTGTACAGTATTGGATGTACAGTATTGGATGTACAGTATTGGATGTACAGTATTGGATGTACAGTATTGGATGTACAGTATTGGATGTACAGTATTGGCTCCCTTTCTGGCTTCATCCCTTGTTCTCTCCACGTTCTCTTCTCATCTCCCATGTGTTCCTTCCCCGTTCCTCCTCTTTACATCCGCCTTCCTTCTTTTTTCCACTTCCTTACTGTATCCTTCCGTGTCTTCCTCCTCCTCCTCCTGTGTCTTCCTCTCTGGCTCTGTCTTTTTCTTTCCTTCCTCACTTCCATCTCCCTCTCCTTCCATCTTACGAGCCCTTTGCTTCCTCGTCTCTTCTCTCATCCCTTCCTTCCTACTGTTGCTCTATACTTCCTCATCCATCTCTCTCTCCCCTCTTTTCTGTTTCATCCTCCGTCCAACTTCCCTCCCTCCCTCCCTCCCTCCCTCCCTTCTCTCTTGTGTTTATGTTAGCAGCTCCTGAAAGAGCCGAGCGGCTCCTCCTCCTCCTCCTCCTCCTCTCTTAATCTACCTCTCCTCTCAGCCCTCCCTCCCTCTCTCTCCCTACACTCTGTGGACCTCTCTCTCTCTCTCTCTCTCTCTCTCTCTCTCTCTCTCTCTCTCTCACTTGCTCACTTCAACTCCTCGTCGTCTCGTTCAGTCTCAGTGTTGAGATGCATTTGAGTCTCTTGACCAAAGTCTGGATAAACGGGGCCGAGGAATCTGCCCGCACGGATTCTAACTGAGAGTAAGTGATGATCCAAAACCGTGTGTGTGTGTGTGTGTGTGTGTGTGTGTGTGTGTGTCTTTGTATTTTAAGACTGCAGGGAAATGAAAACATATCAGTGATAAAACTCTGTGATGCAGAAGGTCACTGATGTCTTAATGTGATATTTATCATGTATATCATTATATATACATGTATATATCAAATATTTTTAAAACAGTTGTTAGTGGGAGTTCTGTTAAACTCGTTCAAAACGACGGGCCAATCTTTTGCGACTTCAATCTCAAATTGAGCTCAGATGAAATATCACGTACTTTGGCATTAACATGCCGCTAATGAGACTTGTTCGTGAGGTGATTACCACTCAACTGAACATGGACGGCAAAATATTGTAGAGTGTTTCTGACAAATCAACATTGAGTTAGTTTGATAATAGTTTTTATTTTGAGCGAAACTTTGTACGTTGTGCAACTCAACTTCTTTTCTGCCTTCCTGTGTAAAACGCTCATTATGGAGCATTCATTTTGAAGGCACGCACACACACACACACACACACACTTTCACATAAATAATCATTTGGCATCATCCCACTAATCCACTTCAATCAGTATTCATGCACTGACCCAACCTTGAATTCCAGACAGCAGAGAGTCTGTGTGATGTCCAAAGACTGTCGGAGTGTGTGTGTGTGTGTGTGTGTGTGTGTGTGTGTGTCGGTCTGAATATAAGTACGTACCTTTGCATACCAATGTGTTTTTGTGAGCGTCTCTAAATCGTTGTAACGAAATCACAACGTGGAGCTGAATTAGACGATGTCCTCTCATGACGAACATGATTCTGTTTTTCGAGGATGATTATTAATGTTGAATAATTAACACTGAACTGATCCCGTGTCATCATGGGACCAGGCTTGTGTGATGTGAGGAAGTGGAGCAGGTGGGTTTGAGCTCTATAGTGATGTATTTTTAGTTCAATGTAGAGGAGCTTTATCGTCCGTCACCAGTGAAGCAGCTAAACGCCCCTGAGGGCAGAACGAGCAGCATCTGGGATCATGTATAACTGTGTGTTCACTGGAGCGAACTGGGGAAAACAGTCGTCAGTCTTCATTACATATATAAATATATACATAAGGATGCAATATGTTTAATCCACTTTTACATGTATATCTTAATTGACAGTATGATGATGTGGAGTGATGTACCTCCCGTGGACTGTATATGGCAAAGTGAAGTGCTGAAGTGCCTGAAGCCTGTCTTCTGTGTACTGACCAGCAGAGGGCGACTCTATGAGAGCGCGTCTCTACTTCTTCTCACTCGATTTATAAACGTCGGTGAAACATTTTCCCGGAGGAGTCAATGTTTCAAGAAAGGGAAGAAAGTGCAGTTGTTATGTTAATGTTGACGGGAACACAATTACAATTTTCCGTTAATTCAGGGTGGAAAACAAGACGACCTCATCGTCCTCTGCTAACGAGAACGAGCGGCAGCGTTACTCAGTCTCGTCTCACAAACACATAGAATATATGCACAATCACATTGACAACATCTGACGGAGAAGGGGGGATGGAGACGGAGGAGGGGAAGTCGGGGGGTCGGAGGAGGGATTGAGGAGGTGAACGATTTAAGAACAACCCCCCAAATAAATGAGCGAAGCGAGGGTGAGGCATCTGTTAGCGATCAGAGCTCGTACTTTATCACTTCATCATTCAAGGGGGAACAAAAAAAACCCTCCTGTAAACACGTCTCTTTTACACAGCGCGAAAAGAAATGTGCATGCGATCACGGCCGCAGACGAAGCGGCGAGGCACGAATCACAACATCCACAAGTGCTTTGTTATGTTGCCTCCTTGCCCAATATTACAACTTCGCATCAGTGGCCCGTGTCCGTCCAAGCGATGTGTGTGTGTGTGTGTGTGTGTGTGTGTGGAGTCGCAAATTTAGCAATAGTGTTAATAGCTAAATTGAATTTTAACCACATCCACAATATTATTTGGTACCACTGAATTTACCCGAGGCAGTTTGTATGGAAATATTAATTTCTATGGTACTTTCTAGGCCGGCCGGCCGATCGTACCGGACGAGACGTGGGTTAACATATTGGAATTGTGCTGTTAGCTCGAGCTCTTGAATTCAACATGTGTCTTTGTGCAGGAATCCACATGTTTCTGTGAAGTGCAGCCGTGGGAGCGTCGTGCCCTTTGCTCGCTCGTCTGCCTGTGTGGTTTGTCTGCCGTCATGTGGTTTGAATTGTCTTCTGCCTCCTAAAGTCCTGGTAATGACGAGAGCCGCGCGATTGGCCAGAGCGGAGGAGGAGGAGGAGGATGAGGAGGGCGGGGGGGGTCGGGGGTCGGAACACAAACTGTTGAATCGGATCTTAGGGTCAGAAACATCTGAATTATTATTATTCATTATTGTCGATGATCCCCCTCATGTTTACGTCGCCCTCACATCACATGCAGAGTTCATACGGAGCCAGACAACACATGACAGACAACACAACTGAACATACAGTCGTTCTTTCTTTCCTTGTGGGAAATCCATGCGATCACACGCGTCACAGCAGATGACGTGTTTCTAAAGTTGATGGCCGTCGGCTGTGTCTGCATGTGACGACTTCATGACCACCGGCCTGCCGCCGCCGCGACAACGTCTGGTCTGGAACAGGAATACTGTGAGGGACGGATAACGAACGATAAGATATTCTGAGGAGTTGCCCAGAGCTGCAAGTTGTCTGATTCGAAAGTAGACTTTCGGTTGCCGTGGAAACGGAACTGAACCTGCAGGAGCAACTGCACGCTGACAAATAGAAGATACACTGTAAATTCCTTGCGTGGAAAAATTTGTCTTGGACTTGACGCCGAAGTTCCAGAAGCAATTCCCAGAAAGACACTTCCCATATATTGCTAGTTTGCTGCATCAACTTTATGTTGCGCAGCGTAGAAGTCGGAACAAGTTGAGCAACTCCCGACTTGGTTTCTCACGGCGGACTGTCGCAGACGAGACGTTTGAGTTTCCAGCTGCACTGATGAAGTACGTTTCTCAACAGCGATCCTGATGAGAGGAACAGCAGCAAGAGCCGTTGTTTTGTTTTCCTCTGCCGTTCGTCCGTCTCGTCTCTCCATCGGCGGGACGACTCCCGAGTGGGACCTGACCCGAGGAAGTAGATCCAGGAAGCTTATTAGCACTTTCTTACACATGGCGTGAGGTCCTCTAACTTCCTTTAAGGACATAATACATTGTTTGTAAAGGCAAGAATAAAACTGTTGACCCGTGGTTTGGCTTTGGGGAAATGGAAAAAAAAACCCTGTAACTCAAAACCAATAGCTGCCTGGTCAAGGTTATGGAATCATAATCGTGGATCACAAGGAAGTGCGACGTGAACGCCGCCCCCTCCCGTTTCCTGTATCCTGCTCGTGCGATGCATGTTTGAATCATCGATCATTATCAAACCAATAGTTCGATGTGCAATCAGTTAAGAAGGAGGATGACATCTAATGAAAGATCTGTTTCAGTTTGTGAAACTGAAAAGGTTTTGAATGCGGCACGACGGACTCACTTCCCACCGGGAGGAGAACCAATGACACGATGCACAAACAGACATGACAACGCGGCAGCTCATTCTGAATGTCAGTTCTCGCCACCGAAACCGAATCCGTGCGGTCGACGGCCATTTTTCTTTTTTTAGGCGCGCGATAACATCGACATGAATACACGAGCTAATGTATAGGTTCGCTTCTCCCAAATCTCACTTCGTTACCATGAAACCAACTTTTCCCTTCGCATCGTTCACCACTCAACCGCGTCGCTCGGAGACGACGTGTGTGTGTGAGTGTGTGTGTGTGTGTGTGTGTGTGTGCGCGTGTGTGAGTGTGTGTGTGTGTGTGTGTGTGTGCGCGTGTGTGAGTGTGTGTGTGTGTGTGTGTGTGCGCGTGTGTGTCACCTGTTTTGAGACGGCGAAGACGCCGAGCGGCGGTGAAACGTTCATCGTTACGTTTAGCGTTTGCGACCGAGGCGAGCGAGCGTTCAGCATTTTCCCGTAACGCTGTCTTCAGCAAATATTCTTGTAAGAACTTCCACATGTCCTTCTCAGGAACCAGAGACTTTACTCTGTGACTCCAGGAGCGGTGTGTAAAGCGTGGAATCTTTTCTTCTTTTTACAGTGCACAGTATATACACAGCGGTTTAAAAGCTTTTCAACAGCGAGGAAACTCCGACCACCCGTCTCACAATCACACGCATTCAAAGTTATGTAAGACGTCTCGGCCCCGGCCGCTTTCAGGGTGATGTTATGAAACAGGACGCTGTGGCGGCGGCCGCGTGACGTCGGCCTTCCCGCTCCCAACAGCACATGCTGTTTTGTAAATTAGCATTCAAAAGGGGGGGGGGCGCTACAGACACACGGCAGTGTGAAAACAGACGTCACGGTTGGTCGTCGATGGCGTTGACCAACAGAAATATGGCCGTTGCAAAATGTGAAGATTAAAAACAGTAACGACAACAAGGATTTCCCTGATTCATCGATGTGTGTTGATTCAGTCTTTATGGAAGTGATATGACAGTGAACCGAGTGCAGACCCTCTCCCGCGTGTCGAGCGCGTGATTTAGATGCTTTTGTGCGAAATTCCTCCGATTTCACAAATCTTCTTCTCGGCACTTTTGCAGGAATTTTGTCACAACAAGTTTTGAAAAAAAACACAACAACAACAACCACTTTAATCTTTTTTAAAGTCTCGTTGACCTGCGGTCGCAGCGACTCTCCGTCAGACGCGTCCGCTCTTGTTCTCGTCGCCTTCTGTTCTTCATTGTCCTCCATCCGTCACTGTCACCGCTGCGGCTCCGTCGGTCCAGGTCCAGTGTGGATGTCTTCAGGCTCAAGGTCACTGCGCATCCACTTTACTACCTGTCAGCTTTAAAATGCTTTCGGTTGACACGCTCACTCCTGCAGAGTTTTCTCCAACACCTGGAGGACTTGCGGGCCGCAGACGCCAACGTTCTCTTCCTGATTGGTTCTCATGTCAGCCACGGCTCGACGACCAGCGTTAGAAAGGCGAAGCGACCCTAACGCTGCGTTCACAGCGATTTGGGCGTGCGCTTGTCCGGTATTGTTTTGGCCGCGAGAACGCACCAACCCGATGAACCTCGACGAAGGTTTGGACCCTCGGGCGTTTCGTGTGTTTGTGGCTGCAGAAGCCCAAAAAACTAAAAAAGCCCTAAATTAACTCTGACTTTGGAGATTTGTGAGATTAAAAAGCGAATAATCTCCGCGGTGGGAAGCTGGCACAGACAAGCTGGACCCAAGGCTCCAACGTTATTAGCTGGAACTCGGCCTGTCCAAGATGTTCAGATAATCTTTCCAGTCAAATCTTTCCTCCAGGGGATAAAAAAAAGGCTTTTTGTTTCTTATTAACGCTTCACATCTGCTTCACGCTGCAGAAAAGACAAACGGTCCACCAGGGAATATCTCAAAAAATGTTTTCATTGGACAAACAGTCACTGGATTTCACAAGAGGGGGGTCTTGTGAAATCCAGTGACTGTTTGTCCAATGAAAACAATGGGGCACAGGATGTTTATTTTCAACTGCGTTTGCTATATTTTCGAACACCGATTCCTTTTATCTGAGTTTCTTTCATTGGGTTTTTCGATACGACTGCTGATGTTTGTGTTTTGTTTGAAGAAATGTGTTTTTTAATCTTGTTCCAGTGACATCGTTGACCTTGAAATTTCTCCCTCCAGTTTCTGCTCAACCCTGTGAACGTGTCCGGCGGTGAGATGCTGTTCGTTGCAGATTGTAATACTTACAGAATGAGTCACTGATGGTACTTTACATAGTTTTTTTTGTTTTGTTCCATTAAGAGCTTGAAAGTTTTTGGTTAAGGGTCGGAGCTGCCGCTTGGGATTCATGTGGCGAGCCCCCGTCGTTGGGTCTTTCTCGTAATCCTTCCGTCTGCCCATTTTATTCTTCAACGTTCCCTTCCTCGCTAACCCCTTCGCCCTCGCCCTCTCTCGGCAGGGGGACCACACGTGGGCGACCATGTTGGGTCAGAGCGTGCGGCTGCAGCCGGTGCCCATCCAGAGCCTGTCGGAGCTGGAGCGAGCCCGGTTACAGGAGGTCGCCTTGTACCACCTGGAGGAGCGAGACCTGGACTTCAAGATCAGCATCCCCAGAGGTAAGGACGGCGTTAGCGAAGGGTACGAGTGTCTGAAGCCTGTGTTCTGTGTACCGACCAGCAGGGGGCGACTCTATGAGAACGTGACTCTACTTCTCAATTGATTTAAAACCTCAGTAAAATATTTTCCTGAGGAGTTTATGGTTCAATCTCTAGATCCAAGTCTTGTTCAGTAACAGCATGATGTTCATTCTGTACATTATGGTCCATTTGCAAAAAAGAAGATGGCGACCAAAGTGCCAAACTTGCGGCTTCAAAATGGCGGCTCACAAACGACACACAATGACTGTGGGTTGAATTGGTACAAGCGTGTTTTTTCATCTTCTGACCTTATTCCATCCGCTTTAATTTGAACTTTTATACCTTTCGTTTGATTTGGATGCTTCAAAAAATACCAGGAATTTAAGGGCGGAGTTAGAAGGAAACTTCAAAATGTCCAAAGTACAGACGATAATGGGTCAAACACGGAGTCATGACCTCATGATTCTGTGCTGCGCAACGTCCTGTATCCGGATCAGTGCGTCTTTCAATGTGTTTGTCTTGCTCACGATGACGCGCCGATGACGCGCCGATGACGCTGCGGTGAAACCAGATATTAGGGGAAACGTTGAGGAAGGTGATTCAAGCTGCTTCAAACACATGACCCGTGTTGTTGTTTTTCTGCTCTGGACGGTGGAACAAAATGCTCCTCGCTCAAGATCTTTGACTGCCTTCGCTTGATAAGGTCACAAACCGAATGTCACGGCGGGAAAATTCTACAGAACTAAAAACATTTGTTGTGTGTGTGTGTGTGTGTGTGTGTGTGTGTGTGTGTGTGTGTGTGTGTGTGGCCTTTCTCCCGTGAGACCAGTCGATATGTGAGCTTCTGTTCTCAGACTCGTCTCTTCTCTCTCTCATGCTGTCGCCCTCTCTCGGGGTCATTGACCTCTGACCTGCTCTGCCTCGGACCACTTTGCTCGTTCGGCTTACAAACCGTCGCCAATAAACATTCAAGTTCAATTGCTGCAGACCTCGTCGTCATCAGGGGTTTGATTCTCCGACGGGATTAAGAAGCTTCCAAAAAGGCATTGGACCACTTTACGTACGGCAACTTTTCTCAAAAACCTGATCCAAAACTCAGAGACACACAAGCAGTGAGCAAGTGGACACTCAAGATGCATCTATATTAGAAAAAAGAAATATCACATGTTTTGCTGAGGTGGAAAGGTTGGTGTGCGATCCTAATATTCACATTACTGTGGTGAATGCACAGATTTATTTAATATTTTGGGACTATGGAAATTTGTCCCTGTTTCATATCTTCATGCTTTTTTTTTGCACAAACAGTTTTGGCCCTAAATTCAAAGCAAACATGTTCAGTAATCCATGAGCTGGGTTATGTTCATTCGTTGTGCTAATATTCTACAGACGTTGGTCGTATTCGACATCCTGCGAGACGCCACTCCTCCTCTCCTCACTTTCGGGAAATATGTTCCTCTTGCCCTCTTCTTTGTTTCTTTAATTTTGAATCTTTAGGGACAAATGTTTGATCTTCTCCCGCACGGTTCAGCTTAACAATGAAAGTCATGGGAAAGTGAGTTAATTAGCTTCCTGCTTTTTGTGACTCAGCCTCAGCCGGACACTTGTCTCCGTCACGGCACAGATTTCCGAATCTGGGGTGTGATTGAAGCCACTGTGTTCTGGCACTGGAAGAAAAAAGAGATCCAGCCTTGAATTGGTGCGGGGGAACGTGGAGTTCAGGAAAAACGCAACAGAACAGACGCTCATCCCCTCTCTGTACATGTGTTGGTATTGTCAATGTACTGTACATGTGCTGGTATTGTTAATGTACTGTACATGTGCTGGTATTGTTAACGTACTTTACATGTGCTGGTATTGTTAATGTACTGTACATGTGCTGGTATAGTTAATGTACTGTACATGTGCTGGTATAGTTAATGTACTGTACATGTGCTGGTATTGTTAACGTACTTTACATGTGCTGGTATTGTTAATGTACTGTACATGTGCTGGTATAGTTAATGTACTGTACATGTGCTGGTATAGTTAATGTACTGTACATGTGCTGGTATTGTTAACGTACTGTACATGTGCTGGTATAGTTAATGTACTGTACATGTGCTGGTATTGTTAACGTACTGTACATGCGCATGAGTGTGTGGAACAAACGTTATGGTCGTTTCGGTCAAAGAGGAATTTAAATACATGACGCAGTTGTCTTCAGTTCACTGGTCCCCAGTTTGTTATCAGTTGATTACCAGTGATGCATTTCACTTAAACGTTCTGCCAGGGGCAAATAATTATGCCTTAACGAGTCCATTGTACTTGGAACTGGTGTGTTCAGGTCTGTTCTCCCTCCATGTGTGTTTGTCTTGGTCCGTCATCTCCGCTCTGCGAATGTGCATTATGTAATCAGACTTTGTTCATACACACACACACACACACTCGGCATCGGCTGGAGGTGGCGTGTGTGCGGGGGGAGGGGCCAGGCGCTTTGGAAATAAACTCTAATTTCCTGCAGTCGTGGGAATTTGACCCCTTTTTTATCCCGGCAACACACGCACACACACACACACACACACACACGCATGCACTCAAAGACACTTTCTTTACCTTCCAAAAAACAACCAACCAAAGTATCACAAACATTTCAGAGCTTGTGCGATGCTGGCAACGCCGCTCTATCCTTAATAGGGGAAAAGACCAAACCTCGAATTAGTGATTTCTAAACAGCAGCTTTACAAAACCCAAACAATGGCTGCGTCTGCGTACTCCCCGTCCGAGGAGGTTGTGGCGCTCGTACAAGGAAACCAAACACTCTCACTATATGAAAAACACCAGACACACACACACACACACACAGAGCTGCTGAAACAAACGCTCCACTCATACACATTAACCACCACCAGCAGCATGCAGGTTGGGATTTACTGCTGTAAGACCGCACTGTTAATATCTTTACATAACTGATGAATCAGGAAGACGGAGGCCGTGGAAGTATTTATTACGAGAGCCCAACGTACGGTAGGAGATTTCTGGTTCGTTACACAGATCAACAAGTGGTCAGTGCATGGTGTCCCAAAGATCTTGCAGAAGCGCTCTGTCTCCGTCTCGGCACATTTGGGACAAAGGGCCAACTCTACAACCACACTCCACATTCTAAGAGTCAAGGACAACGTTTCATTCGCCACGCTGTTATTTTTCAGTCTGCGTCGTCAGAGACTTCCTTTTGTCTTTAGTTTTACACTCAACTCCATAAAACCCTAACATCCTAACTGTCCTGTGACACATAAATTAGTCTTAAAACTGTTAAAACGTTACTTTTTCTCGCCCTTTAAATGGACGTTTGCACTGTTTATTTGCCTTCGTCTCGTAGACATACCTTACATACGCACCAATAATCATGTCCGAGCAAAGGGGCTGTTCAAACAAACTACAAGGTCTCGTCTATTGTAACGGCCCGGGTCTATTCTTAGAGGCGAGGACGAGGAGGTGAAAGATAATAACTGAAGGAGAGAGGAAAGGGAAGGTGGTTTGAATTGATTGAGTTTATTTGGAGCTGATACAAGGACGAGAAGAGGAGGTTTCTCTTCCGTGTTGTAACTGGATAAGTAAAAGACAGACATCAGAGTCACACAGTCGCCACTTTATTCACGGTGCCTCCGTTTTCTCCTTTCTTGTCTTCCACAGAAATTCGCAAACGGAGAAAATCCCTGCGCCGGAAGTTCGACTCATTTTCCAAGGAAAAGAAAGAGCGAGGTGAGTTCAGCGCAACAACGTCCGTGGTCTACGCTTCCCAACAGAGCATGCGAACGCATGCGCTCGCCCTGTGTTTTGCTACAGCAGACGAAACAGCGTCGCGACTGTTCGCTGACGTCCAGTGACTCTCCAGTTCCCACTCATGCGGACGCATACTTGAGGTCCAGTGTTTACAGAGCTGAAGAGGCTGCAGACTGACTCACTGGGCCCGGGCTCGCGTTTCACCGCCGTCGCCCTTTCTCAGCTGCGTTTGATCAGAACGCAAACTCGGAACGACGGGCGAAAACACAAAGCGCCGCCTGTCGTCGGACTCTTCGACAGTCGCCGCACGAACACATTGATGAGAGCGGCGTCGTTAACTGTGGAAGACGGAGACGGTCGACGTCTGACGTCAGAAGTACTTATTACAAGGATACAATATATATTGGGGAGATTTCTTGAGTTCGTTACACGGATCAACAAGTGGTCAGTGCATTTATCTCTCTCAGAATAATGTCGTCGTCAAAGAGACAGAATGTCTGTCTCCATAGAAACGCTCCGTCTCCGTCTCAGTACATTTAGGACAAAGGACCAACTTCACAACCACACTCACAACATCCTAAGAGTCGGGACAGATTTTACACTCGACAGTTTACGGCTCAAACCATGAAGTGATCACTGGAAGAAAATTGCTTATTGTAACATTCTTCCACCAACACACCTGCCGAGTACGAAGCAGATCAGATGAGCGGTTCTTGATAGGAATACATTATAGTTAGATACGTCATTTTATGTATGCAAATATGCAATATGTTCATTTAAAAAATGACAAACTTTACCTGTAGTTTGAGTTTGTGACGTCACCTGCAGGTGATTATTTTCTCAACGATGAATCGATTGAGGATCGAGGATGAAATATGACCTATTGATCTTTGACATGTTGCATTCCCCGAAATAAATGTGAATTTAATTTCCCCCTTTTCCTTCACCCGACTCCGCCTCTTCATACCTCACCGCCCTCCATTGTTTTCCTCAGCTCTCTCTCTCTCTCTGTAAGTCACTCGGTCAATCATCTGCCAAACCTCTAATAAAGAGATGTTCTCTATTCCCCCGGAGCGCGCAGCAACACCAACACATTCCTGGGACGCCTGTGCACGTCTGCAAATCCCCGCCTCCAGCCCTCTAACACACGGGGACTTGGACTTAGCTGCGGCTAACCCCGCTAATCAAAAACACAGAACATCGGGGACCTGGCGGCGCTCCCGCTGGCTGGGCTCCCGCACTACTGGAGGCCACGGCTGCGTGGCCCCCGGGGGTCGGCAGGTAGAGGATTACCTGTGAGGGGATTACACGGGCGGAGGCTGTAATCTGTGTGGCGGCTGGTGTGAAACCAAGCTGTGCTGAGCGGAGACAGTTTAACGAGGAAAGCCGCAATGTTGGCTTTTCCTTGATTAGACCCAAATTGCAGATTTTGCAATTCGAGCAAAAAAGAACGATGAGATCTGAAATCACCTCAGCGAGCTGCATAAATGGACGAATATAGATTTTTTAAATTGCATTCTGATGGTTGATGTTGCTGTTCAAGTATTGTAGTGGAACTTATGAATATGTGGAAGTCCCTCCCAAAAAAATCATAATTAACGTATAATATTTTCTGAGGTCAGAAACAAGGGTTTCAGACGTACTTACGTCTCTGGCCTCCCTCCAGCTTTTTCCCAGACGTTATTTTTTCTGTGCGAAAACTCACTAAGCTTCCTGTAATTTGCTTCTGTGTGTTTTTACACACGTTTGACTGGAGTCTACGCAGAGGTCAGGCTGCGTTAACCAAACGTGTTTCTAGTCCCCGGAGGAGCGTGGATATTGTTCATCCAGCTGCCGTCGCGCTGAAAGAAAAATAGAGGCGAGCGTCTAAATATAATCCTCTCCGAGTCGTCTTCCAGGAACGGACGATGACCGGCGAGGTCCAAAAGCACTAGAGACAGGAACGGGGTGAAAGGGCGGATTTTTTAAATAGTTCTCCCATTCTGCACAACCTCTATGTATCTCGTGTGATCGTGAAGCTCCACAAAACCCACCACAGCAATTGTTTGACTGTAGCAGCCAAAGGTTTTCTCCTCTTTTACATGAAGGACTTATGATGCGTTGTGAGGCTGCGGTGTTATTTCTTGGGAAAAGTCATTTTTATTTGTAGTTTTCGGACTAAAAACAGTACATGCATGTTCTCGGTCTCTTTTGAAAGGTGACACTCCCGTACGGGATCAGAATCAGTGCTACTTGCATTGAGTTATCCAAGTTTGAATACACAAGTCTCGCCGGACTTTGTTTTTGTAATCAAACGCCTGCAGACTGACCGTAGCTGGGAGCTGTTAGCCGGCAAACACAATGAGACCACAGCGTGAAGCCTTGCCCTGTTCCAGTTCAAATTTGATACGAATACAACAAAAAATACATATTTTACACTTGTTTATCTGAGGATAGGTGCAGGGTCTAAATGTGGACATTTGGAGGACCCAGATAACCACTCCTGTACACCCCTCAACTGCTTTTTGCGGATATTATGAATCATTACTGTCCCGTCAGCCTGGCAGCCTGACTCTGAGTCCCCCAGGCGGCTGCAGTCAGATATTAAAAACTGAACTGTTTACCTTTAAACGACGAGCGCACACCTGCAGCACACGCAGCTGAGACTTGTCATAGTAGGTATTTAATGTCGGCTCGGCCGCCGCTGCCAACAGACGTCAGGCCTGAGGAATAAGCATCAGCTTACTGATCCAACAGGGCCATGAAGGCCCGGCGCCCAAAAGACACATTAACCGGGGACATCTCCCGACGAAAAGGAGCCCGCTGTTGTTGGCAGGGTGGTGTCTTGGCCAACTTGAAGACAAATCATCCATCCAGGATGATTTAGAATCCTTCCTTCACTGGAATGGCTCTCGGTAGAGCGCAAACCTCCGCCGAGGCCTGAGCAGCCCTGCGCACGGTCGTCCAGATCTTATAGTCCAAATACAACAGAAAAAGATGGAAATGGTCTGATGTGATTTATTTGTCATGTAAAACATATTTAAGATAACGAAGAAGAAAAGAATCCTGGCTCCAACCCTTGATCTAAGGGTCCCAGGCCCCAGTCCCATTCTTCACCAAGGAGATGATAAAGGAGAAGCAGGACGATTACTGTCATTAAATGTGTAAACTCAAATAAAATTTGGGAGAATTGTCCAGATGAACATACATCATTTTATACAGTATATAAACTGCCAGATGTCTGTATACTGTTCTGTTCTGCCGGGATTGTTCTATGGTCCCAGGAATCTTTATAAGAACCTAATCTGAGTTTCGACCGGAGAACCAGAGGTCTACATACGGTTCCTCAAGAAGTTCCCTAAAGCAGAAATTGGCTTTGACCATTGGACATCCAGCAGATTGTGTTTTCAGTCGACCTTTAATCGGTCCAGTCGGAACGCAAACAGGAACGAAGGAACGAGACGTGAAGATCCTAATTCGATTAGTTCAGTTAAAGCTGCGCGACACCTGGAACCAGCGGGTCACGGGGCCTGACCTCGTACATGACGATCATAGTCGAGTATAATGACTGTTTATAAACAGATTAAATATAAACTGGATTAACTGGAGTAAATCCATTGTCATGTTGGCGAGCAAACATCGCTAAGAAGCGTCTCGTGGAATCAATATCCGCCAAAACGATTAGCATGTTCACAAACCGCTACATCCGACAACTGACCAACAAAAGTTCAAGATTTTCAAACAACACAGTCGACTTAAGCTAGCGTGTGTGGCCTCGGAATCTGTCCTCCCCATTAGCCATTAGCTTTTTTTTGCTAGTAGCCTCACTCTTAGCCATTGGCTAGCGGAGATACACATGTGGCTACGAGCTAATGCTAGCTGGTAAGTGGCCAACGGGGCACCTGTGAAAGGAGCTTATCGGCGGAGCCTGGCACCTGACGGAGGTACATGTGTGGACGACGGCCACGAATTAAAACAAAGTGCAAATGAAAAAAAATGGTGGTGGAGCAAAACGTATTTGCGGGGAAAAAACCAACTCCTGCATCAGTTTTCCTCCCAAACTAATGGGAATATTTTATTCAGATCACAATAAAGAAGGAATTCAGTCGTTCCAGGTTCTGCAGTAGTTTTGAAAAGGAAAAGAAAAATAATCCCTTTAAGAATATTAGCAGTTTTTTATTCTATGAATTATATGTTCATGTTGCTGTGTCAGGACAGAAACTGCTCACACAACCTCAGGAGTTATTTCAAGATGAGTCAATCCCGTATCTTTAAGTCTTTGCCGGGCGTCCTGCCAGGCCGACCCGCTTCTCAGTGGCTGCTGGGACTTGTGTTTATATGTTATATATATATATATATATACGAGACTTGAAAGTTTGGCAAAACATGTTTTTAGGTTCGGCGACTAATTTCTCAATTAATCGATTAGTTGTTAAATGTTGAAAAAGACATTCAGTTCACTGTCACAGAGGAGCAAAGAAACCGGAAAATATTCACATTTAAGAAGCTGAAATCAGAGAATTTGTTCTTGAACCGACTAATCGATTATCAAAATAGTTGGCAATTCATTTTGTAATCGATTTGACCGAGTAGCGTCATCCCAAGCAGAAACAAAAGACCTGTGAGATCCTAAAAATACAGTCATGTAGTAATGTCATGAAGGAGTAAAAATACATTTTGCTGTAACTACGGTCTGTTGCTAACCTTAGCCGCACTGCAACTACCACGTTTGGACATTGTTTGAAATAACTAAGTTATGTCATAGAACATAATTTGAGGT
>NC_061526.1:7925000-8017500 GCF_022379125.1 Scophthalmus maximus
ACAGCGTCCACGACGTGGCGGCGCTGCTCAAAGAGTTCCTGAGGGACATGCCCGACCCTCTGCTGCCCAGAGAGCTGTACCCGGCCTTCCTGCACGCCAACCGTACGCTCGGCACACACATGCACACACACACACACACACACACACACGCACAGACACCTTCGGTTCCACATGCGTGACATCACTTCCTCTTCCTCCTGCAGTGCTGAGAGGAGCCGACCAGCTGCAGTACCTGCAGCAGCTCCTCTACCTGCTGCCGCCCTGCAACTGTGACACGCTGCTGCGCCTCCTGACGCTGCTGCACACGGTGCAGAGCTTCGCCCAGGACACGGTGGGAACCCACGACGAGGAGGTATACGACACACACACACACACACACACACACACACACACACCGGCCGCCGCTGCATTTGTACACATGAAGAAGAGTTCACTCGCACAAAGGTTTTTGTCAGTTTAAAAAGAACTGACTGAGGAAAATAAAACAAATAATTTAGCAGATTTTTGTTGTGACCTGAGCCAATGGATGAAGATTATTTTCATCTGATCCACACTTTGCCTCCTCCTCCTCCTCCTCCTTATCCTCATCCTCATCCTCCTCCTCCTCATCCCCGTCCTCCTCCCTGTCGTCCTCCTCATCCTCATCCTCCTCCTCCTCCTCATCCCCCTCCTGCTCCCTGTCGTCCTCCTCCTCCTCATCCCCGTCCTCCTCATCCCCCTCCTCCTCATCCCCCTCCTCCTCCTCCTCCTCCTCCTCCTCCCAGATCCCCGGGAACAAGATGACGGCGGCGAACCTGGCCGTGATCTTCGGGCCGAACCTCCTGCAGCGGGAGCAAGGCGGCGGCGGCGGGGACGCGTGTCCCCACGCGATGTGCATCGAGGACAGCACGGCGATCATCAGCGTCACGCTGCTGCTTGTGCAGAACCACCGGCGGCTCTTCACGGTGCGTTAGGGACTCCATTTTCAAAATCGTACGATTCATCATTTATTATTATGAATCTCTCACAGAGACGATTTGAGCTTTCTGTGTGTGTGTGTGTGTGTGTGTGTGTGTGCGCTGGGTGTGTGTTTGCTTCCTCCAGGTGTCTGCCGAGGTGCAGCAGGAGGTGCTGATGAGTCTGATCCAGACCGACCCGGACATCATCGACTACCTGCTGCGGAGGAAACTCAGGTAACCATGACAACCAGTCCATCACTACATCAGCTCCTATATGATGTTGTCTGAACGTCTCCTCATCCCTCAGCAGCAGCAGCCACCTGACGGCGGAGAGCGGCGGCAGCGGCAGCGAGTCCGGGGGTCGCCGGGACACGGGGGCGTCCCTGGACTCCGTGGGGGCGTCCAGCGGGAGTCTGTCCCCCCTGGAGCCGCCCTCGCCGCTCTTCCCGCCCGACGGCAGCGGCGGCGAGGGCAGCCTGACCAGCGAGGTCTTCCTCAACGTGCTCAAACTGAACCAGAACCGGAAGCGGCAGGAGACCAGATACGGTCCGATACTCATACGTCATCGTTTTTTATTCTGAGACTCTGCAGGGAAATCGTCAGATGGTTGTAGAAGTGAAAGACCGATGGAAAAGCTACTTCACAATTATTATTTTCAAAATAATGAAAAGCAGGAGACAGTGGGACAAATAAAAACAGAGTATTCCACGACTATTTCTCTTCCTGCAGTAGGAGTCAAACTTTTGCAGGAGCTTTTGGGAATTTTGTGACTGGATTATAAACGTCACAGCAGCACCACCTGGTGGTGACGGACGTGATGGTTGCTTCAGCAGCTTCATATCTACTGACTGCTGTTTCTAACATTTACATTTTCTCCGTAAAAAACATGATTTTGATTCTAAAATAGTTAAATTTTTTGGTATCATGTCAAACATCGGACATGGATCTTTGACAGAACATGTTTTTATCCACATTATAAATAGTTTTATTTCTTTAAAGTAAAATATTCATGTTTAAGTTTCTATACTTTGTACTCACAGAGGTTTTCTTCCTTCTCCCAGGTTTTTCTCCAAGTAAATGGATCATTTAAATTATTCACATTTACAAAATTATATGTATAATTATAAAAGAAAAAGAAAATATTTAATACTTGAGTCAATAAAATGGTCGACTGATGATCCATGTTTTTGTTGTTCACATCCAAGAGAGGTGGAAATAATATTGACCTCTGACCTTCAGAATAAAAGCACAGATTAAAAACCAGTGTCATTGAAGGTCAGATTATAATGCATTTTTTTATGAATCAGACACGGTGAGAGGAACTAATCAATGATTATATTTTTTACCAAATTTAGTTTAATAATAGTTTTGTGCTGATTTCCAAAAGTCTTATGAAGTATTTTTTTATGACATAAAAGTACCGGGAACAGTTTGAGAACTCTGTCTCGTCTCCCTCCCTCCAGGCGACGCCAATCCGGGCAAATCCATCCGCCACATTCGTCAGTTCCACTCGCACCACAACCTGCTGAGCCTGGCCCAGCCTTCCTCCTCCTCCTGCTCCTCCTCCACCTCCTCCACCTCCTCCTCCTCCTCCTCCTCCGGCCCGCTGGGCTCCGCCCTCAGCTTCTCCAGCCTGAGCGGTTCGACCGAGAGCAGCATCTGGGTGAGGCAGGCGCCGCACGACGACAGCAAACCGTCGCCCGCCGCCAACTTCTGGGACTTCTTCACCGGCAAGGGGTCCAGCTCGGAGACGATGGTATGAAGGAAGGACGAGGGAGAGAGGAGGAAGACGAAGGGAGAGATGGAGGATGGGAATGTTTGTATCTTGATGTCAGAGGTCAGGAGGTCAGAATCAAAATGGTTCCTGTTACATTTACTGAAACGTTTATTTTTTAAGATAAAAAACATCTCTGTTTTGGGAAAACCTCTCAAATGCAGAATTCCAAACGTTCCTTATTGGAAGTTGGACTTTGTAACCCCCCCTTTTTTTCTTTGGCACCTCTTGAACGCAGGACGTTTATGAAAAAACGTGAAGAATGAAGTGTCCGAGTACAGTAAACACTCGGAAAAACTTTCCGAGTCGATGTTGAAGAGGAAAAGATTTGAATGAGACCTGGACGTACGAGAAGAAGAAGAAGAAAAAATCCTGCGTATGAGATTATCTGGAAGTGGATGCAGTAATAATTTCAATGTGTATAATATGTACATGATGTATTCATGAGTTTACAAAACAAATATATTGTGTAACTAGCTGTAGCGGCTCAAACTCGACTGACCTTTCACCCGCAACCATCCCAAACACCGGATGTTCCTCCGCGATTCAACTTTCAATGACTACAGACAAAATATCCTAAAATATTAAACTGTGAGGAAATACAACGAATTTTGAATCTGCAAATTTATCTTTTTTCCCCCCTGCAAAGTCTAGTTTCTATTGTAGAGTTTCAAGGTTGATGTTTGTTTTTGCTTTTCAAAAAAAGTCTTTGCGATGAAATTTCATGATTGTTTGATGATCGCTATTTTTCCATATGATTCATTATCTATAATCTCTCACGTTGGAGCGACGTCGTTCCAAAAGCATTTTTAATGACTTTACTTCGTTATGATGAAGTGCTTTTGAAACAGAAGTTATGTTGCCTCACTATTTCAAACAAAGTCACGTTTCTCAACCTTGTACAGGAAAAACTGTGGAGGGAAAAAGAATGTTGAGGTTTTTAAAATGTGTAACTTTGCTTCGGCCACAAGAGGGAGACATTCACCACGTGTTCCGGTTTGTGCCAAACGGGTGGAAACTTTGCTGTTGTAAAATTCCAAGATGTTTCTTGTCTTACAGAGATTTTCCTTCACTTCTCCTCTTTTTCATTTGTTTTCAACGTAGAGAAAAAACGTCATACATATATATTTTTGTCCTTTATCCTTCCATATCACTGTTAACTCAATGAAGGGGCGAAGACTTGAACTTGCAGAGAATTAAACGTCAAACAACTTCCTCTTTGTCGTTTGATGAATATTGATGAATTCGCTGCAGCAGAGGAGGAATAATATCTCCACTTATTTAGTTCCATATAAAAAAAATTCATACAGTATTAGAGTCAATTGAGTGTTTGGAGGATTAGTTTTTTCGTTTTTTTGGAAACTGAGTCATCCACCTGTAAGTTAATATCTCGTTTAACTCTAATTATTTCCCCATCATGTTTTTTCCGGTTTTAACCCTAAATTTGGGGAATTAATGTTAAGAAGCAAAATTATTTTAAGGTGGGAAAAAAAAAATTTTTTTCAATCTGACGTTAACTAATTTGATTAAGCAGGTTTCTTTATGAATTACTGGTCACTTGTTACTAAAATACTCAGAGTTCAAACTTTGTGAGAGACATATTTGAAGCATCACTGTGAAATATAATTTTCTATCTGTATTTAATATCTAATTTCTTCAACCACCAAATTATAATTCAAAACTAAAAAGCTGATGGTGGATTCACATGACTGTTTTTCGTACCAGTCAGACCAGCTAATTTTAATAGGGGCCGTTTGTTTTCAGTCTTCCTGTGATGCCAGAGGGGCGGGGCTTATAAATATTCATTCACTAACCAGAATAAAAAAAACACTTCAGAGACACGACAACGTTCCGCATCAAGATCAGTCGACGATTTTCGAGCAAGCAATTATTTATATTCCAATAATAATAATAACATCTGTATTTATGTACATCATCATCAACATCATCGTTCGTCACAAACTTCCAAACAAAAGTTAAAGCAAAAATAAATCCTCAGTGTCCAGAGCCGCCTACACGAGAACGGTAGACGATTCAAATTAGTTCAATATATCAAAACAGAAACATCAAAGAAAAGGAAGTTAACATAAACATTCGTAATAATTTTAATAATATTTAAATAAAAGAGCCTTTAAAAAAAAAAAAAAGTACATGGATTTTCAAAGCAAACACTTCAGCCGACGCGTTCACAATTCCGTCGACTACCATGAGAACTGCATTTCATTTTCCTTCCACCGGCTCCGAACCGGAATCTGTGGACGTCCGTCTGCCACACGACGACGACGACGAGGCATTTTTGTGCTTATGTTTATGAATTATTTTTTTTACTATGCATGAAGGAAATGTTCCCTTTTTTTTTTTTTAAAGGCTTAAAAATTGAACACATCATTCGGTGGATATAAAGGAGTCCACAGATTCTGCTGGTGCCTGGATTATATAACTTGTTTCATTTCTGACCTCGTGAAAGTGGATCGACCCCCGGAAAAAAAAACGTGTCACGTCATCGTCCCATTACGAAGGTTAGTGGAAAAGGATACATAGTGTTGACTTTGACTGAAGTTTCATCGTCTCCTCCCGTCGTTCGCGAGACCTTCGAGAACGCGACTCTTTTGCGGCTGTAGTGACAAATGTTTAAACGCTGTAAATGTCTGTGGATTTACCGACAATGTTTTGAACGTCACATCGCCCACGATCACCGTCCCGGGAACGTTTCAGTCATTGACTCCCATCATGTGCAAAAAAAGGAAGAGAGGGAGGGAACAGATCGGAAACCCTAACAGAGTCTATCAATAATCGGTCGTTTCGTTATAAAGTTTTATTTTAAGCTAAGAAGCCAATTTAAGATTTGTAACGTAAATAAACATCACAAAAATAAATGAATTGTCCAAGCGTTGTAAGTCGAGACCAATCTGAGATGTTTAAGACCCGTGGTTCCACCAGAGGAGTTTAGTTCTTCCGGTCGAAAAACCAAAAGTAAAAAAAAGTCCTGGGTCACTATGGATGCTTTTTAACCTTCCTCCTGTAAAAGACCTTTGAGACGCTGCGTTCAGGGACCGCGAGACGCCGTGATGTAAAAGAGGCTGCTGGTAAATCCAACACGATGTTATTGAAAATGCTTTGAGGAGACACGGAGCGACCGAATCCAAACAGTGTTTCACAGGTCGAGCAGCAGCAGCACGAGTTTTATTTTTACTGTACATTTTAACATTCATATAATACTTGACCTGCTGCCCAGGGCCACTCAAGCTGCTGCGGAATATAAACAAGAGAGATGAGAGAAGCGAGCGGGCTTCCACTCAACTTTCCATCTGCTGCCGGCGCGGGCTTGTTCGTTAAATCAGAGGCAGCTTGGTCGGGCGGAGCTCGGCAGTGTGTTCGTACATAGTTCGAAAAACATACATGTCGCTGATCGGGAGGTTCGAGTCGGGGGAGGACGAGTAGAAAGTTTAGAAAGACTTCAGGTTTTGGTGTGTAGTGACAAAGAAAAAAAGTATTTGTCTCTTTGTGTGACGCTTTTAAAATGCACCAAAAATTAAACAAGCCTTGAAAAGTCAAACTGCAAAAGACCAAGAAAAGTCGGTTCATGTTACTGAAGCACGTTTGGTTTCTTATTTTTTTGCCGCGGTGGCACCAAATGTGACCCGTGAATACAACTTCCACTTTCACTGTTTAGCTAATTTACGTCTATATATTTTTTAATCTAACCAGATTGTCCGTGAGCGTTAAGGCTCATTGTTTTAGTTTTAACAACAACATATTTGGGCTTAAACGACCTCGACGGAGATTTAACGCGAAATCAAACGTAGCAGTCGTCGTAAATGTTTAAATTACACTTTCTGAAAATGCTGACTTTCTCAAATTTTCACTTAGCTTTCAAAATTAAAGGGTAAGAGCCATGTATGTCGGGCGCATCCACACCTCGTTCTGCCCGTTAAAACACTGTTGTTAGCACCGTTTAATGAAAAGAACACTGGGGCTAGCATCGCTGCGGTCGCTAACACTTTCAGGTTAGCTAACCAATCGCTAGCGGACGCGTTTATTTGGTGAATGTGAAGCGTTTCGTTAGCCTCACGCTCGCTGCGGGAAGCTAATTTAGCAGGTTGTTATATGCACACGGGGAAAAGAAACGCTAAACCGCGACTCGGATGACTGGCATCCTACGAAACAGCTGATTGGTCCGTCTGCATCGCCGCGCACACGGGCCGGCGTCAGCCTCGTGGATCGGCGTCACTCGCAAGTCGTCAGCAGCCGACGCCACAGTGCAAAGCGAGTGTTACACAATCGGCCATCTTGGGGGTTTTTGTCAAGGTGCTCTGTCGCAGTTTGGGCTCGGGGGGGATTTGAACGGATGGTAATCCAGGAGGCTGCCACGCCACCCCGCAATCTGTCTCAACCAATCAGGAGCGGGAGCGCTCCATCCGGTGCCCAGTCTCCGCCTACAGGGGGAATAAACGCCTGGATACTTATGTGAGCGTACTGGGCGTAGCCGGTAGCCCCTCCCCCTCTGTTGATTGACAGTCTGTTGAGGATCCCCCTCCCCCCCGCTGGCTGGTTCAGTCTCTGGACTGGTAGAACAGGATGTATCCCGACTCCGAGTTCTTGGAAATGTCCGACGTCAGTCCATAGAACTCCTCGATCGCCTGCGCGTCAATTTTCTACGAGACAAGAAGACTAATTAGTTTAGCTTAGCATTAAGACCAGAAGGAGGCGGAGTCTGGCCTCTCTTCAGAGTTTAACATTACATATGTGGATGACAGGACAGCCCCTGTCATCAAATATTTATATATTGTTAATGTAAAAAATGATATTTCTTACCTCCACGATGTCGTCGTCAAACAGCAGCCAGAAGCCATGGCTCTTGACGATGGTGATGTAGTGACCTCGGTTGGGGCCGCTGCAGAGGAAATCATATTGAATCAGTCAAATCACCTACAATATTTTTATTGATTTGTAATTGTTAACATTCAAAAAATTAATAATATATAATATATAAATATATAAATGACCAACCTGCCACAGTGAACGACAACGGCCACCAGGTCGTACATGCGATCGGGGTTGGTGGCGTCGCCGGACGTGTTGAAGAGGCGGAGCTCCAGCGGGAAGACGACGCGGTAAGACAGCTTGGTGTAGCGGTGCAGCTGGTCCATGTACTTGAAGCGCTTCAGGTGGAGGGCGAGGATCATCGGCAGCTTCTTCACCCTCATCCTGATGGAGGAGGCGCAGACGGAGAGAGGGTTTAATGATGTCTGGTCTCAACAGGAAGAAGAAAACTCCCTGTTAGGTTTTAAATAACTAAAGCTCAGTAGGAAAACCCCACGAGGGGGCCGAGTCGTCCCTGACAAACACTAGGGCTTAAAGCTTTTCCATGCCGACACAGTTACTGCTCCAGACCGACCAATGGAGCAGCAGCTTCCTGCTCAGTGTCAGTGTGAGGCGGAGGCGTCGGAACTCTTTCGGAGCTAATGGATTGTTAGCTGGTGTTAACGGTCGTTCATGTCAAGGTGAAGACAAAGAGCCCCGTCCGTCATTGCCTGGATCAACAGGAAGCCCCCCCCCCCCTTCGACTGGTTGCTATAGCAACACCAGATGTGCTTTCTAATGGAACAAAATTGTAAACACATTTGAGTGGTTCGTGCTTCTTCGTGGTGGACGCCACCTGAGAGGATCCGTTTTCAAAACAGACATAAATCTGTAACACAAGGTTTAATATTTGTGTCTGAAACTTCCATTTTACAACTAAACAATGAAGTCATGGTCATATTTGTAAGTTTATATACAAATAAACACGTGACTTGTGTTAGTTAGGGCTGCAGCTTACAATTATTTTTATTATCGATTAATCGATCGCTTGTTTGGTCCTTAAAATTTCAAAATTTAGACGCTGATCAGAGAATTTTGGCCTCTATTCCCCCCATAGAAAGTACTTAAACCGATTTATCGATTAACTCAGTAGACGATCACCGATTGGTTAATTGAGTCAATGGTTATTAGAGGTAACAATTATCCTGTCATTGTCAGAAATGGATTGATCGTGTATCGGTGTCTGTTCCTCGTCTGTGATTACATTACATTACTGGACGTAGCTGCAGCCGTGAGCGTGAACCACAATATTCTCCATTCACGAAATTCGTACAAGAATTCAATCACGTCGATTTATCAACCGCAAAAATTTGACGTCGCTCACCTCTTCTGCGCTTCCTGTTTACTGCGACACTGCTCACAGTAGTACTTGTATTCACTACACAACGTTTCCGTGTTGCTGAAGCCTCTGTTCGCGAGACACAAACACACTTGTCAGATAAACTGCCATCATCATCATCATCATAATATATCCATCATGTTTCTGCTGATTGCTGCTCGTGTCACCTGAGACAGTGCGTGATGGAAGTGTTCTGCTCCACGTCCACCGACAGATCCAGGAAGTCCTCGTCTTTACTGCTGACCTGGGGTCAGAGGGGAGAGGTCACCGAAGGGATTAATCGACTAATCAGTTGGTCGCTGCCAAACTTGTTTCTGCCCCTTTTACCCACAATGCTCCGTGTTTATTGGATAAACATCTGGACTGTTTCTCAAATGCCTGAAAACATTTTGTACTTTTATTTATCGTAAATATAAAAGATTATGTTACTCCTGGTTTCATGTCGGGATTGCAACACAATCTTTCACCAGGTGAGACCCGGCCCCCGAAAACGCCTCTGTCCTGCACTCTGATTGGCTGCAGTTGTATCTGATTCGTGTAGATATTTAGCTTGTTAGGAAATCAAGAGTAAAGGAGGCTAGTTCCAAAATTTGTCGGCGAGTGGAAAATCGGACTACAAATCGTGTCGTGTGGTAAATAAATCATTCTTTTTCTTTTCTCAAAACAGGTGGAGCTTCGTCCGAAGTGTGACCCCCGTGGCCCGTCGCCGGTCACTCACAGCTTCACAGTTGAGGCAACGCGTCTCGTTGGTCAACGTTCCCTGGAAGATCTCGTGGACCCAAGTCTGTTGTTGCGTCTCCTTTCCTCCTCCTCCTCCTCCATCGCCGTCTCCTCCTCCTCCTCCGCCCTCACTTCCCCCCCCTCCGTTCTGCAGCAGCTTCCCATTCTGCTGCCGCTCCTGGCTCTTCTCCTCCTGCAGCAGGTCGGCGATGGTGTTTAGGAGGTAGTTGAGGAACTCGTGGGCGTCCTGCTGCATGTAGTTGTCGAACAGCTCTGATGTGGGGAAAGAAAGAAAAAACCATATGAGAGAGAAGTGGAAAGAGACAGATGGATAAAAAAGACAGATGGGGAACGGAAAATAAACAAGGTGAGCACATGTTGGCGAGGAGGAACGGAATGAGCCAATCAAAACACCGGGACTTTGGCTGACAACTTTATTTCCTCAGCTGTGAGTATCCCCCCCCCCCCGACTCCGTCTTCCCTCTTCTCGCTCGTCAAGCCAGTCGACTCAGCTGCTCGGTCGGTTTGAAAAAACAAATAACTGAGGAAATAAAATTTTCCAGAAAACTGAAAGCGTCTGTCAAAAAAACGGCACAACAAAGACGCAGCGATCGGTTGTTTCATAGCGTTACTACCGTTTTCCTTTCGCAGCCGCGAGATGAACTTCTTGGGCGGGATGACGCCGACCTTCTTCTTCTGCGTGGCGATGCTGTTGAACAGGTCCGACAGGCAGGTGAGGAGCGACTCCTTACGACGCGGCTGCACCTGCGGAGGAAGAGGACGAAGAGGAGAAAGTCACGCCTGTCGCATCTCGTAAGTTACAAATCAAGATTTGCAGATACTCTAATAACGGATTAACTATTTATTTTCCCCTAATAAATGCTGGAATGTAAAAAAAAAAATGTTCAGTGTCACATAAATATTCGTAACTTTTGTAATTGATTATTTTTGTGGCTATTATATTCATGCAATGGTGAAACATTTGGCAAAATAAATGAAACACTGTAAATAAAACCAGCCAAATGTTTCATTTTAACCAGTTTGCCCATACAATTTTCATTTCGGCGCGTCCCTGATATCGTCTGGTCGCTCACCTTGTACGCCAACACCTTCTCCCTGAACGGCCGACAGAAGTACAGCGCCTGCAGCACCGAGTTACAGTAGCAGGTGTTGCCAAACTGGAAACAAAAACAAAAGAAATGAACATTAGAAATATATTTCCCAGAAGGACGATGACGACAGGAACTGTGTGTACATGTGTGTGATTGACGGTCACTCACGTTGACCAATCCAAAGTAGTGTTCGTTAACGGGAAACTGTTCCGGTCCGATCTCCTTTTCCAAGGCGGAGGCATTGGCGCCCTGGAGGAGGAAGGAGGAGAGAGGAGAGACGCGGTCAGAAAAAATATTCTCTCGAACATTTGTTCTTCATTATCATAATTTTTCCTAAACGCTGTAATGACATAATCTGCGCTTCATTTCCTCCTCATTGTTTTCTGGTGTTTCCTGCTTCTCCGTTCTCTGCAGCTGTTTCCTGCTTCACGTCCTACGATTATCCACACACACAGATTTGATATGAGTTTATATACATTTAATATTAGTATATTAATAATATATAGTAATATTAGCACACGACTAAAACCTGACACAGATGAGAAATACAGTTTTAAAAGCAGAGTTTCTATAGGGATAAAATATTGTATTAAGGCAACACAGAGGATGATGACCGTAACAGTGATGATTACTCATCATCACGCTGCATCACTTCACCTCCCATCCCAGCTTGGGATGAATAAATTATCTATCTATCTATCTATCTATCTATCTATCCGCCTCTTCCCTTCATCACCAGACAAATGGATTTTTCACAAAGAATAAAGAGCTCGCGGGCAGAAAGTGGCAAACATGAAACCAGTGCCGCAGCCTGTTAGTGTTGGTCTGGTGGGACACGTGTGTGTGTGTGTGTGTGTGTGTGTGTGTGTGTGTGACTGAGTAAGAGCTCAAAACACACACACACACACACCAGAATAAGAAGCAGAATCCGTCGTGGCGTCTGTCGCCTCCGAAATGTTCAGCGATAAATTACAGTCACAAGTTAATCCTGTCGCTTTAATCTCCCCGGTGTGTGTGTGTGTGTGTGTGTGTGTGTGTGTGTGTGTGTGTGACTCAGCTACAACACGATGAGAACAACAACAACACGAAAGAGAAGAACAAGTTGCAGCGATTGGACCTTGTCACCCTTGACCTCCCACTTAACAACCTGTTGCACCAAAACTTCCGATTGGTCACGAAGCAGCACGCTGACCCTGACCTTTGACCTGGCTGCATTTCCCCTCCGCATTTAACCCCACAAATATTCTACAGTGTAAAGAGACGTGCCGTGACGGGAAGCTGGGGACGTCTCCATCAGTTCCACATGAGGTCACCGCGGTGTGCGTGTGTGCGTGCGTGTGTGAGAGACAAACGAGCTGCGGTTGGCCGGAAAGAGCCGAACTGCGAGCAACTTCACAACAGTCCGTCGGGCTGTAGCATGCTAAGCTAAGCTAAGCTAGCTGGTAGGTCGGACCGACGGTGGGTCGCCCCTGCCCTTCCCGAGTAAACAAACCGCCGGTACCGGGGAATACACCGCGGAACCAGCCCCGGTTCGCTCGCACCGACCACCCCCCCAGTTAACCCCCTCCTCCACCGTATCCACGGAGCCGGCTCCCGCAACTTCCCGTGTTATTATCACGTTGCTAGCCGCGCAGCTAGCTTAGCGTCCTGGCTGCCACTTCCACCCGCCCGGGCACCGGACAGAGCCGCGGGGGGGGGGGGGGGACACGGACACCGGCGGCGCGGCCGAACCTCGGCTCCTTACCATCGTACAAATCGAGGCGATCTTTCGGACTGTCATCAGTATTTCCATCCGCGCGCCGCCATGGTGGACCGAACCCCGAAGATGAAATGTTGAGGAGCCGCTGCGGAGTTTCCGGGAGAGCCGTCCGCCCCTGGTGGTTACCACGGTCAAGTCAGGGAGGGCGGCACGAACCCACTTCCGGTCTGTTCGTTTCAAAATACAATAATAGTAATGATGACAATACGTCTGATACTATGTTATTATTGCTATTTATTGATTTATTATATTATCGTAATTCTGTAGTAGTTCACTTTTTATTAATGTCATTATTATTATGTTATTGTTGTTATTGTTATAATTATTAAATGTACTACTACTTTAATATAAAACTTACATACCAATATAGTATAAACTTTAAAATGATTTTAATAAGTGCACTATTATTATTGCTACTGCTATTATTTACTATGTAATAATAATTATTGTTGTTGTTGTTATTTCTAATGTGATTTTATTGTTTTGTATTGAATTGTCATTATTATTACATTTTGTAATATTTTCTTTATATAAATCACGGATTTGTTGATATTTATTGCTACTGAAAGTAGCTTTACAAGCTAATAATATCTAATTTAAAGAATAAGCTAAATGTTTTTACTTGTCACGTTTTATTTTGAAGGCGAAATAGATCGGTTTCCGGGTGCTTCTGTTTTACTTCATGCTGCTTCCTGTTGTCCGGCCTGGAAGCTGAGGGAGCGTTCGTTTGTTCGTTTCTCAACACGGGGATAGAATAGGCGGGCGGTAAAAACAAATTTTAAAAAAACAGGTACTGTGGTGAGTGACAGTTTGGACGTTGTTTTATTTTCTCTGGACAAAATCCAGTGAAATTGGAAATAATCTCGGTCCATTATGTGAAGATTTATTATCATAAACCTGTAATTTCCTACTTGCACCATGAAGGTTAATGACGTCTGAGTCCAGGCTGGAAAGATGAATCCCAGTTTAGCCTGGTCCCATGGGAATATCGGAGGGGACGGTTCAGGGTCTTACACCCCTCCCTCCCTCCCCCTGCCCTCTGTGCGCACTCGGGACGCCTGTGGAATCAGTGCGGGTGAAACCTTTTCCCCAGCAGCCAGTGGAAAAAAGAAACTTGGAATACTAAGGAATAGATTTTGGGAATACTGGATCTCCAAGAAGGAGAAGAAGAAAAAGGGGGATGACGTTAGAATGAAGCAGCTTTGTCGCCAAGAAGACTCGGATTCCCGCGGAGGTCCGGAGTGATCTCGTCTTCTCCCTGCTGCAGGAATACCATGGGAATATTGGAGTGATTTTTTTTCTTCTTCTTTCTGGTCTGAGGGAGCGGACGGGAGGGGGGAGTGGGGAGGGGGGGCTCAATGCGGCTGACTGGCGACCCGGCTGCACCGAGAACCATGAGCAGCGGCGGGTCGGGCAACTTCCTGCTGGTCCCCATCCCGGAGTACCCTCCTCTGCTGGACTGCGTCCCCAACAAGACGGTGAAGATCGTGGTGCTGGGCGCGAGCAACGTCGGGAAGACCGGTATGGAATCATATCTTTCATAATAATAATCCCCCCCCCCAAAAAAAGGTTTACCCCTTTAATTATATTCAAATCTATATGAGCAGGGAGGAGGTTTTTCCACACAGGAGCTCAAACTGTAATGGCTCAACATGATAATAACCACACATTAATGTCATCATGGAGTTTGTTATTGTGAGGAGGTCTTTGTGTTTAGTAATATATAAATGTATAAAAGTGTAAAAGCTGGCAAAAGTGATGGGGCTAAACTAACCCTGGACGCCAGGGGGAGACATTTCCCCTTCTACACGTTGTCGTTGTAAAACCGTTATTTAGCTCTTTTATTTCATATTTAACTTGTGGAATAAACAATCGGAACCATAACGAAGCGTAAATAGAATGACACAATATGAATTATAAATATACTTAATAACAAGTGAAAGTCCTAAAGTGTAAGTGAGGGGCCCAAAAGTAATCGAGCTGCTTGATGGGAATTGTAGGATTCTGGATTATTGGAGCCTGGAAAACAAGATTTTTTTGTCTTTTTGCTGCTTTTGGTTTTGTTTTGACTTTTTTGTTTTTAGTTTTTTGTAAATCCCATAAGTTAATAAAAGTGCAACACTTCTTTAGTGGCGCAGAATTTTCCCTTAATACTCCAACGGGAACAAGTCTGCAAGAGTTGGAAAAAGAACATAGTCCAGAATACAAATCCACCAGTGATTGATTAGACAATCATTTACCAACTATGAGAGGCGACGCATGAAGGATTTCGACATGATCGTGATTCCCAGAACCGGTGAATCATTCTCCCTCTGAGCAGACTTTGGGTCTGTTTGTTTAGCTCATCTCTCTGCTGCCATGAAAGTCCTCGAAATCAATGAAAAGAGTTATTTGTCAGGGAAAAACGTGGAAAATTCCTTCAATGCTTAATGGTTATATAGGTCAGTAGGTCGCAGCAGGTCATAAATCACAGATTTAATGTCGTACACACTGACGCCTAGAGAAAACTGTCATGCACAAGCTGAACTCTGAACAGTCCTGATTACTAAGATATGAATTTCCTCACTTTAATTTATTTCGTTTTTTTTATCCCTGATCCCGACTTTTCCTGTTTCCTCTGCAGCTCTGATCGTCAGGTTTCTGACCAAGAGGTTCATCGGGGATTATGAAGCAAACACCGGTGAGTTTTTTGTGTCTCTGAAATATTTAGCAGAGTAAGCGTCGATCCATTCTCCCCGTTTCACCTCATTCATCCGTCCATCCCCACCCCACCCCCCCGTCTGTTCTCGTTTCTCCCCAGGAGCGCTCTACTCCAGAAAGGTCACCCTGGACGGGGAGGAGGTGTCGCTTCAGATCCAGGACACCCCCTGCGTCGCTCTCCAGGTACCTCCCGGAATACCCCTGAGCGCCGCCGCCGTGTTTCCATCCCAGAGTTTCCGTGTGCGCGGAGCGGCTGGACAGAAACGGCAAACCTCTTCTGCGCCGAGAACTTTTCTAGAAAGCGAAAGAAATCAAAGAAAAGTTCCAAAAGCAACGGCGTCATTTCCTGCCTTGTGTCTAAAAGTTGAATCAAAGGGAAAAAAACTTCCAGTTTTATCTCAAAGCAATTTGAGGAAAAAGGTATTTGAAGTGGGAGAGGAAGTGACCTTCGTGATGAGTTTAATGAGAGCGACGTGCCTCCGCCGTCTGTTTACCAAACCCTGAAGCCTTAGAGCTGCTCATTTCCTACGAGGGGTGGGGAAAGATAACGGAGGGGAGAGGGTAGAAGTTCTACTCCCTCCCGGCAGGACGCAGGAGGATGGCGACGGGTGTTCCAGAGATTAGGGAAGAAATAATTGGCGTGTGGAGGAGGAGCGGACGAGTTACTGGGCTTCAGTTGCCCATCTTGAAGTTTAATTGCCCCTGAACCTGACGACCGGGTGGTCCGGCGGGTCAGGAGGAGACGGAGGTTCATGATCTGAAACAGCTGGTGTGTGTGTGTGTGTGTGTGTGTCCATGAACAGCACCAACTCTTCGTGTTCGTTTAAGCTGCACAGAAAAATGGTTTTGGAAAGTTGTGGGTCAATGTTTTCGAAAAGTCAGAAGCTGTCTCCCGATACCGGGGATCGTCCCGTTCGGTGGCTACGCTTGAAGACTGATGACGCGACAGGCTCCTTCCAACGCGACCTTCCATTCCAACCAACGGATGGATGCTAAAATAATCTGCATCGCCCCCTAGTGGCTGGATGGCGGAATATGTCTTAAACACCGCCTCCTCCATGTTAATGAATGGGCCAAATTAGCCGTCAAAGAGATTTTTCCCAAAGACGGTTTGTGTCATTTAAGGTAGCTCTTCTCACACTGATGTACGTTCACGTGTGCATGTTTCTTATCAGTTTGGCTTTCATCAGCTGTTTGAAGATATGAAAAGGGGGTGAACGGTCGTGATGGACAGTTGAGACTGTCGCAATCGGTCGATCGTATGATGAATAGTCGGCAGACTAACAGATCATACCCTCACTCTCTGTCCTCGCAGGACGACGCTGAGGGCCTGTACTGCCAGGAGCAGATCAACAGGTCAGAGACGACGTATGAAAATGACCTGGACATTCATTTTCGAACGGACTAATATCTTGTAATTACCGTATTATAAACTTCCCCCTGCAGGTCGATCTACTGGGCCGACGGCTACGTGCTGGTTTTCTCCATCACGGACCACAACAGCTACCGGACCATCCAGCCACTCTACCAACACGTCCGGCGCATCCACCCGTCGGGAAACATCCCGGTCATACTCGTCAGTATATCCTCCAGTGTGAACCCGATTCATACATTTGTTTATTTGGGATTTTTCTGAATGTGCTCGGGTCCAGCGGTTTCCTCGTCTTTCAAATGCTTTAGATTATCCAGACGAATTGCATCGAAGTCCATAAAGGAACAGACATAGAAGCAGTCGCCCGCTAACCCTTAATCCCTCTAATGCAATCTGCTCTGTAATCTGAAATCCCATGCAGGTCGGCAACAAGAGCGACCTGCTCCGCGCCCGGCAGGTGCCCGCGGACGAAGGCGAGACGTTGGCGGCTTCGTTAGGTGGGATGTCCTCCTCCTGCTTCTCCTTCCTCTTCCTCCTCCAATCATACGATCCTGCGAACACATATAACAGATAGAATATAGATGTAATGGTTTTGATACTGTAGTCGCTAAGAGGGAAGTACGCAGCTCAGGTTTGGAGACCAGATTCTAAACCTGACCCAAAACCCAAACCTATGAAATTGCTTATATAGCATATTTCCTACGTTAGACCAATAGTTTGGGCTCTGCTTTGGTAGGAGAACGCTAACGCTACGTTCATACTCACGCGAGTAAACACACAAACATGAACATACGCCCGTTCTCTGTCGAACCACGCAAATATTTTCGCAAACTTTGTGTCCTTGACACGTAATCCATGAAAATTTTAGTTTTTGTGTTTAATGTCTAAAGTGCAAACGTTCATGGTTCCCAGAGGATCCACTCACTACAAGCCAACTCAGTTTTCATTCTCAACTCGAAGACGTTCAAAGGCTCGGCGCCAGAGTGTTTTGTCGTCTCTGAGAAATGTTATCCTAGAACTTCTGTATTTGACAGAATTTACCACGGTAGCCGGTTTCGTAAATGCATGCGACAGATGTTGATTCGAACCATAACAGCGGCTCGTTCCTCCGCCCGCTCCCGTGTATTTCAAGCTATGTCCCGCGTGCCGCGTAATGAGCGAGGAATGCCGAGCGCTATCTGGAAGTGATAGTAAAGATAAGTGTTGACCTGAATCCTGCCTCCGTTCGCAGGAGGAGTTTACTTCGAGGCCTCGGCCAGAGAAGACCACGAGGGAGTCCACGGTGCCTTCCTGCATCTCTGTCAGGAGGTGGGACCTTGTTTCCGTTGTTGCTATTCATTGGTTCGATACTCGGTAAAGATGGTTTTAGCTGCAGTACCTTTAATAACAAAGATGTCAGGACACCGAACCTCGGGGAGTTCCACTTCCTCTGGGATCTCAGACCTCAGGAAGTTTCCCACTGATGCCCAGAGTCACCAGATGATACAAAAATACCACATATCTGTAAGACAGAAAGAGGGCGACCAGCCCACCAAGGACTGTTCTGTATATTTGTGTTTCCGTTGGACTAATAGCAGATTTCGCCCCAGGCTCATGACATCTATGTTTAGACCGACTGTTTCCTTTGTGCTATTTTGAGGAAGCAGATTCCCAGCATCCTTTCACTTTAGCCACATCTTTTTTTCTCCCTTGACTTTATTGTGGCGAGTCACCGTGTTCTCCTTCCTCCCAGGTGATCCGAGCACTGGGGGGAGGCAACGGGGAGAAGAGGCGGGGCGGCCTCCACCTGGCCAGACCCAAATCCCCCAACATGCAGGAGCTGAAGAGGAGGTTCAGGCAGGTCCTCTCCTCCAAGGTCAAGTCGGCCACCACTCTCTGACCACGGGACGGCGACCCCAAAACAAACAAGATGGCGGCAAGGCACGTGGCACGTATACACAAAGAGGATTGATTTTTTTTAAGGACAGCTGAAGAAAAGAGGCCAAGTCGACGTCTTCACATGGAGACAAAGAGCGAATCGAGTTTTCCGGCAGCGAGTCTCGAGTCAACGCGACCTCGTCCCGGGCTCAAGTACAACAGGAAGGAGCGGACACGTCACACAAAAACGTTGAACAGGATGAAACGTGTCGCCGTGTTCAACCGTGAGGGATCTTCACTGACCGTCTTCGATCCTCCGACGCAATTCATGTCTCAGTTTTCTTGAGGCCTAAAAGTGAATCAAAGAATTGCTGATTTCACCCAGTCAACCAATTGTCAAGGAAACAGAAGACGTTTGTTACAAATTCAGAATTGTTATTTTTTTCGTCTTTCTTTATGGAACTATAACTGACGGACGCCATAAATTGACGATATCAAATTAAACGAAACGCGAGTGTCTGTCCCCTTGTGTCGCAGAGCGCCGATAATGACAACATATGTCTGGACCAAAACAGGAAATGACCCGGAGACGAACGCCGACATATGACGACAGGGAGCGAGGAGGAGCAGAACGAGGCAGAGGGGCAAATATGGAAGAAATAATAAAAACGCAATTAGACTCAAATGTTTTATTTTCAATTGATTTGCCGTCAGGGTTAGGGATAATTTTACATTGCATGATACCTGACAAAATGAACATTTTAAAACCAATTTTCCAATTTTTTGAAAATGAACTATAAAAATAAATCTTTAAACAAAAATATGTTTTTTAAGCTAATTTTCATCACCAGATTATTTCAAACTAGGCGACAGGAAGAAAACGCAGCGTCTCACAAATCCACATGACTCTCCTTATGCTTGTGATGGGCGTCAACGTAAACTTTTCCACTATAGCTCAGGCAGAATAATCCAAACTGAAGGTTCGTCTGCTGCTTTAATGGTTCAGAGTCTGTAAGAATATTATATATTATATATACATTTCATTTCTATTGTTGTAAACAACGGTTTTAGTGGCGTGCGGAGTTAACGTCAATGAAACAATGGTTTTAATGTAGGTTGGTTTGTGTGTGTGTGTGTGTGTGTGTGTGTGTGTGTGTGTGTGTGTTCTGCTGTTCTCATGACCTCTCCTCTCACCGAGACCCCCCCCCCCAAAAAAAGAAAAAGAAAATTCCCAGTGAAGACAAATTCCTCCGCATCTGGAATTTCTTTCATGGTCCCTGAACCCACCACTCTAACCCTTCTACACACACACACACTCACTTAAAAAAAAGAAAAAGAAATGTCTGCTGACCCCTCACTCGCTGACCTTTTGCCCTTTGACCTTTGAAAGCAGCAGGGCTCCATCAAAGTCTGGAAAAGAAGATAAGATAAAAACCGATGGTCTCGCTCGCTGTGTGTTGACGGGGGGAAAAATGCTATGACGGTATTTGATAAATGACAAGACAAATGTGTGTGTGTGTGTGTGTGTGTGTGTGTGTGCGCACTAAAACTAGGTTACTTTCATGTTTTTTAGCTACTTTATGTCCAGTTTCCTTGTGTTTTCTTTTGAGATACAACAGTAACTTTACCTCACACACACACACACTCTCTCACACACACACCCACACACACACACTCTCTCTCTCACACACACACACACACACACACACACGTCGCTCTTAAAGACCTCCTTCCTGTGTGCCACTGGAACAAGTGTTCCGACATTCCCGAATGAACGGCGAATTACCTCCCGTTCTTTCTTCCTCGACTCTTGTAACGAGCTTCAAATGTGACTGGCTTTGACGGACGATGAGTTAATGTGACATTTATGAGGCTACATTTAAAAAAACAACTAAAAAAAAACAAGCCTCCGCCACATCTTCCCTTTTTCGGTCAGGACGAGGGAGAAAAGCTGACGTTCTCTCTCCTCCGGTTTCTCTTCTGGAGGAGAGAAAAACAGATCGCAGCCGCGTCGTTACCGTTATAGAACAGTCACAGTGACGCTCACTCCACTTGACTGTGGAGGCGAGACGATCCAAAAAACATCCAATCTTCACGAAAGAACAGATCCGCGCACTCAAGATCCATATGGGTATTTAATCGCATAGAGATTTCTGGTTGAAATTTAGGGGACAATGTTCGACAAAGAGTATAATGATGTCAAATAAAGAAAAAAACTGCTCTTAGTCATGCAAACACGGATGATAACTCAACACAAGGAAACAATCAGTACGTTAAAATAAGTTTAAAGCGCCTAAAATCTAAATCCACACTTAGGGGATATGACACTATCGGCTCCGTTTCAGACAACTTCTAGGCCAACTAAACATTCCTGCAAACTTAAGATTTGGCAAATTTGACCCCGTCGACGTGTGAACGACTGACACGAGCTACGACGAGCAGTTCCACTTCGGTCCACCAGGTGGTGGGTGATGCAGAGAAAAACGAGTCCCCCGGGAACTTTTCTTTCAAGGAACTAAACATTGCCCGCAAACCGTTGCTGCTGGTCTGCGTTCCCACCGCGGTAAGATGACGAGGGGGAGACTTGGCAAATTGTAGTCCGTCGACGTATTTGACGACTGACACAAGCTACGACGAGCAGTTCCACTGCGGTCCACCAGGTGGTGGTAATGCAGAAAAAACACAACAACGGTGATGAGGCTACATACATGGACACAAAACAAATGAGTTCTCACTGGAGAACTCGACCAAGGGACTTTTCGGGGGGTAAGGAAGATTTTCCTCCGGGGGGTAAGGAAGATTCATTTAGAGCAATCGAAGTGATGTATGTATATGTGTGTGTGTTCTTGTTCTGTGGGAAAAGCACTTGAGCAGCAGGCACCAGTGTGTCTGACACACACCAGCTGCCGGTGCCCTGTTTCTGTTATCTGCGGCAGGAAGTGAAGGTCCATGACCTTGAACCCGCAGAAAGAGAGCGACTCACAAACGGAAGGAGAGAAAAAGTTCCAGGAGTATCTAAAAAAAGAAGAAAACAGTGATCCTTAAAGAGACGGACAGAAGACAGGGAGGAGGATGAGGAGGAGGTTTAGGAGAAAGGAGGCAGCAGGCGTTGAAGGAAGATTTGAGTCAGACAGATAAAAACGAGACGGGAGAATTATCAGCTCGTTTGTCTGGAAATGGAACAGACGGTGTTGATGTTCTGCTCCTCAACGTGATGACGTCGTTATGCGTTATCATTATCGTGAGCGACACGTAGCCGTCGCTCACGACAATAACGCAAGAAGGAGAAATGGAGGCTGAGTCTGACTTGGGACTCAGCAATTGCCTGCAAATAAAGATGGAGGACATGACAGCGCCTAAAAGTGACGCCAAATTGTCTGGACTGCCCCCTAGTGGCTGGCTGCAGTATAGGTCATAAGCCCCGCCCCCTCCATGTTAGCAGATGGGACGAAAACTGAATAATTTGGCTAGAGGTGGCGTCCATCTTCTACGTCTTTAACCTCCAATCCCTGATCTCCGTTTTTTGCCCGTTGGCCTCGTGTTAACGCTCGATCAATATCTGAGTCGGTCGGTTGTTTCTATTTTTGGGCTCCGTGCTTCCCAGCGGGACCTCGTTCACTCTCCCATTCCCCCCTCGCCGCCCCCTTTCCCCTTCCCCCTGTCCCGTAGCGTTTTCTCCAGACCTCCGTCACAATCTTTTTTTCTCACGCTGTAGTTTTGGTCCATTATCCCAGTTTATCCGCCGTTCATTTCCCACCACGTCTCTGCCTCTGTGTTTTTAAAGATAAGCTAAGGATTTTTTTTTTTTAAAAAGAAGGCTTTTCTTGATTTATCGCTGCCAGATTCTGTGTCGTAACGACGCCCTGCAATCCTTTTCAGGAGATAAGCCGCTGAGGAATTCTGCTCTCCGGAGCAAATTGGAGGGTGATCGATTATTCGATTTTTCGTGAAACGAAAAGTCTCTCGTTTTAGATCCGGACGACCTACATCTCGGGAATTTTTCATATGAACCGAGAGGGTTTAAGGTGTATTTGTCATCTTTTATTATGATCTTTCAGACCGAGAACAGCTTCCCTCATGTCCGTGTGCCAACTCTGTAGTTCGGATCAGAAGCTAGTTAGCTTAGCATTTACAAGATGCGTGAGTGACGTTAATCATCTCGTGTAACTCTTGCCACATAAGATAATAAAGTATATATCTTCCCCCAAAAATATGATATGTTATTTCATCCACATCCTTCATTCCATCCAACCTCAAGATGATAACAAGTACAGGTACAGGAGCATGAGGTCACCTTTGACTATTTTTCTGAATTTTTCTCTCCCCAATAAATCACCAGAATTAATTTTAAAAAGGAAGAAAAAAAAGCACAGTGTCACGTCGATCTCATCTCCCGGATTGTGAGCGAACGTTCAAATCACAAACACGTCTTTGGTCTTGAACTCCGCTCTCGTTGCTCGCTCAAGTTTCTTCTCTGTGGAGATTATCGCCCAAATAAAAACAACGAAAGCAGCGCAGGAAATTCTCGAAGCGTGAATCTGTCTTTAGATTACGAGACTATGATTTATTACAGTTGTTTTGTTCAGAGATCCTCCAGTTGCCATAGTAGATAAACAGCAACTTGTGTGTGTGCGTTTGTGTGTGTGTGTGTGAGAGAGTGTGTGTGTGTGTGTGTGTGTGTGAGTGTGTGTGTGTGTGTGTGTGTGTGTGTGTGTGTGTGTGTGTGTGAGTGTGTGTGTGTGTGTGTGTGTGTGTGTGTGTGAGTGTGTGAGTGTGTGTGTGTGTGTGTGTGTGTGAGTGTGTGTGTTGCCTCCTGGACACTATCTGATGCGGACGGGAATGAAAGACAGAAACTGAGACACTGAAGTTCTGTCGTCTTTTCCAGTTCGTTAGTGAGTCCCGACACGCCTCCGTCGTTCCGTCTGTCCAACACAAACAGGCCGAGGGGAGTCGGCGCGATGAGTCACAGCACACACGGATTCATAAACACTACAAACTCCTGATCCTCCGGGAAAGAGGAAACTCCTCTGTGCGTGGACTCTGAAGCCCACGAGAACGGACGCGACCAGAGTCATTTCGTCAAACCTATTCTTTTTAAATAAATCTAAATTTGGGGCTGCGCCTGGTTGTTTCTTGGCGTTGTCGCTTTTTCATCATCCTCTTCATTGTCACTTCTCGCACATTCTGCAGTTTTTGATGAAAAGATGATTCTGTAAGAAGCAAAGATGGAGAGTCGTGATCAATCGTGTTTTTTATAAGTTCAAAACTATAGCCGCGTTATAATCAGGGACGTTCAGATTTCAGTAGCACAATGTGATTAGCTGTTAGCAACAATTTAGCATCATCCATCTTCATCTTAATTTCTCCTTAGCACAAAACAAATTGTCATCCTTAAATCCAACCACTTCACAAACATGTTATTATTTCTGTCTCCGTTCCAGTTTTACATTTTTAAAGACAGATTTTTAACCATCGTGAAGATGTTTTCCATTCACAGCCTCTCATTCTTATAGGAGACTGTGGATTTCCTTCAACCAGCCCGAGGGATGCAGATACTGTCACCGGTGATGGAACATGGAAACCTGTTTTGTCCCGGTGCCGGTCAGTCTTGAGACTGAGGGGGCCCTGTCCGCCGGCGACCGCTCATCTTGATGAAGCGGCGTTTAGGAAAAAGTAAAGAGCTCCCGATGGATTCAAAGAGTCGCCCGTGGCAGCGACTGTCATCGCCTGGATATAAGCAGAGTGCCTGTCGGGACGGTGCGGGACGGTGCGGTACAGTACGGCGACCTGCGGCTGAACCCTGCTGCTTCAGTGGAGATGGACAGAGAAGTGGAAAAAGTCCACATATTTGAATTTTGTACCTTTCTACCTTGTGAAACCCTCAAATGAAGCAATTTGTTCTTCCCCTAAAGGTCCGTACGTCGTCCGTTTGTCGTGAAAAGAATCTGATTTTACGCAGCTCTTGTTTTGTCTGTTTTTTCTCGTTGTGTTTATCGTCTCACTTCCTGTTGTATTTCCTTTTTTTTAAAGATAACATCTGACACTGTCGTATTAATGTTTCTCATGATTATAAAAATCAAATGGATCCTGTTATGGCTCATGTTAGCAACTATCATGACGAGGGCGCTCTTGAAAAAGACATTTGAAATCAATGATACGATCACCCAATTTCTCCTGAATGACATTTTAACGAATTAAATAAAAATAAATAAGAATTAAACTGATCTTTTGACCCCTGCAGGAAGATCCACACCGACTGATTCAGGCTTTCAAAGACGACGCCATTAGTTTAACTTTGAAGCACAAATTGATTCCATACTTGCTCCTGAGTATCACATTCCTTTTTGTGCTTTGGGTCCTGGCGTTCAGGGTTTTTCCAAATCTCAGGGTGTTGAGGCGGCGTACGGTGCGGTGCGTCGCAGCGTTACAGTAACAAGAGTCAGAGGGTTCGTCTGGCAGGATGAGGACTTCACATCTGGACCGATTTGTCTTGGTCATGCCATAAAGCTGGTGTGAGTCCGGTTCAGAGACAGAGAGAGAGAGAATACATTGTATATGAAAGGAGATATAAAACGGGATCGACTTTTTATCCAAACAGTTGCTTTTAGCTTCACCTCGTAAAAACGCAGCAGTTTGGTCTCATGTAGGTTGTTGGGAGAGAAAGAATACACATTATGACGTTTTTACTGCCGTTTGTCTGCACTTATGTTTTTTGACATTAGAGGAGGGAAACTTGTTAAACCGTGTGTTTGAATCAAGGGGCGGTTAATCTGCATGAATCCATCGATTCTGTGAAACACCCCAGAACAGAACAGTGACGTTGACCCTGCAGAAATGTGCAGCTTGTCTCTGCCAGATTGCGCAACGCCTTGTAGCTTTTTATCACCAATGCACTGACAGAGCGGGACTCCGGGGGGGGGGACTCTGCTTCGTGTAGGTCCCAAAGTATCTTTGTATTTCCAGAAACTTCCCCACTGGACTGTTTTTTTATTCAGGAGACTTCATAAAAAAAAGCTGGTGGGTGTTTCTGTGTTGTACTGCCCCCTAGCTTCCAGAGAAGCACTGTGCCATGTTGGCTTCACCATATATACATTAGACTACTGCACATAAACATAAAGAAAATCAAATTATTTCTCTCATGTCTGACTGTGGAGTTGGCCTATGTGGTCTCGCTGTCAAGATGTGAAACAACTCCAAGTACTTCCTGTACTGTTACTGTATTTCTAACTGTCATGTACTTACAATCATTCTGTTATAATACTGAATGATCATAATTGTCAGTTTCACTTCACCTACTCGGTCAATATGTCTTGCAGCTACAAAGGATTTGGATTTGATATAATCTGACATGACAGCTCAAACACTTGTTCTAGGTCGCCTCACACACTCACACACACACACACACACACACACACACACATGGACAAGCTGTAAACCTTCTGTACTGTGTGATCCGTATGGACGAACCTGTATGTGGACAAGGAACTCTGGGATTTCGTTTTTGGATGTAAACACAAGGAAAAGTGATCATCGGATGTGGTGCTTTGGTGCAGAAGAAGCAGCGTCCATCCATTCCATCAATGCATGGTAGGAAACCTAGAATTGAACAATCAGGCAAGATTGTTTCCTTTATGTCACAACAGAAAATCTCAGTGGGCTTTAAATTAAAGATGTACATGAGGAAATTCCACCACAATATACTAGAACGACTGGTCCAGGGCAGGTCTGGAAAAGACGATGCTTCAGAAGACAGTGTTGACTCTTAAATTCCTCGATGGCAACAACAGAACTGCAGGATTTACACGAGCTGTCAGCGTCTGTGACAAGACGACTTGTCTCGCCGTTTGTGATTCGACCCGGAGCAGCAGGCGGTGAAACATTTACTGGTTTTGACAGACGCTGACCCAGCTGAGAAAATAACCATCGTCCAGAGGGCTGGAGCAACATCGAGCACTTTGAGGCTTCAAGGAGAATCTCAGATTACTCATAGTTTGGTTCTTGTTGATATAAGAACATCTACACTTTTACACAGGAATTATGATACAGGTATGACAGGTTGTCAGCTGATAATCCTGTTACAGCTGACAACAATCTGTGAGTCCTAAAATCCGAGCCCTTCTTGAAACTGGTTCCAGTTAAAAAATTACAAACTCAACTTGTTCTTACCTGAGAAAACACATAACTGACAGACAGAACTGACAGAATCACAATCTGAGAAGGCAAACGTTAACAATTTTGATTCCTACAGTACATTTGTGAAACCGATGGTGTTTGAAAGAGGTGTGTTTTTTTTGTCTAATCTCTGTGGATCTAAAGGAAGAATAGTAAAGGACGGAAAGGTGTCATGAGCAGGGAGATCGTGTTCCTTAGGGTATCTTGTAAAGTTCTCGGCTTGTTCCCTATCAACATAAAACCTTAAACGGGAATCCACGTGAACATGCAGGAAGACTGGCGTCGAAGGTCTTTCTGGAATATGAAAGGGGTTATTTGACGGTAGGTTTAGGTAAAGTGGATACAACAGTCGTTGTGGTGCAACAGTGTTTGATTTATAATCCTTTGTTTTCCCAGGGAAGCAGCATCAGCATCAGACCTTCCCCCTCCGGGTTCTTGTGAAGTCTGGAGGTTGTGAAGCCTCGAGATGCCACCACAGCATCCTTCCCCTGCTTCCATGCATCCATCCTTCCGCGGCTTCCAGAGGTTCCTCTTGGTTCTCCTGGCCTCCCTTTGTTTGCCACCCCACCTGGTCCAGGCAGCCTGGTTTCGGGTTGGAGTGGTGGGACCGTGGGGATGTGACCCTCTGTTTGCCAAGGCCCTTCCCAGTGTGGCAGCGCAGCTCGCCGTCAACCGCATCAACAGGGACCCGTCGCTATCCCGCGCCGCGATGTTCGACTACACCGTGCTGCAGGTACGCTGTCAACCTCACCTTTCATCTGATATCATGTAATGTGACAGACACAGAGGTGAGGGTGGTGCACTCAATCATGACTGGCTGGTTGGTTCATTGATTAATTTGAGGACCTGATTTAAAGTGGAACTCCCTTCTCAGGAGCCATGTGAGACATCGAGGGCACTGGAGGCGTTCCTGGGTTTCCACACCAAGGCCTCGGGGTACATTGGTCCGGCCAACCCGGGCTACTGTGACGCTGCCTCAATGCTGAGCAAAGGCTGGAACAAGGTACGTGTGAATGGTATTTAATGGCTGTTTACATTGCCAGTCCATTAAAAGAATGTTCCTCTCGCAGGCTTTGTTTCCTTGGGGTTGTGTTGGTTACGAGTTGGATGATGTTCGGAGCCACCCGACCTTCGCCCGCTCCATGGTGAGGCCCACTTGGGTGCTGTTCAGCATCTTGAATTACTTCAGGTGGGCCCACATTGGCATCATCTCTTCCTCCGAAGGCACTTGGGTGGAGACGGCCACTAAGGTTTGACTTTGCTAGGAGGCAATAGACCTAATTAAGAGGCCAAAAACATCAAGTACTCAAAATACAATTGCTATTTTTCCTGCTATTCCAGCACTTTGATTTGCTTGTTTGAGTTCCTCTCGTCAGCCCGTGTTGTTGTTGTCGCTATCCTGTTCAGGTCGCTGATTCCTTGAGGAGCCATGGTCTGTCAGTCAGACTGGTCAGTTTCTTGGAGAACACGCCTCACGGCATCAGACGAACTCTCGCCAAGATTCGCAAGATGAGTGAAATACGCGGTGGGTACTGATTCATCACAGAAGAAGGTTTACTATCTGTATCTGGAGATCATAACGTCCCAGGGAACATCATCTTCCACGGATTTCCATCACACACATCATCAAATGAAGGCAAAATTAATCGTGATACTTTGGACTGTTACAAACTTGTCAATGTCATTTCTCGTCCTAGTTTTGATCCTGTGCATGCACTCTGCGCTGATCGGCGGCGGAGTACAGAAGCTCCTGTTGGAGACGGCATACGACATGCAGATGACTGACGGCTCCCTGGTCTTTGTGCCCTACGACACCTTGCTCTACAGCCTTCCCTACCGCAACGTCACCTACCCGGCTCTGAAGAGCAACAGCAAACTGCTGCGAGCCTACGACGCCGTGCTGACCGTCACCATCGACTCACCCCAGATGTCCTTCTACGAGGCCTATGGAGAAGCCATGGAGATGGGGGAGGTGGCGAGGACCCTGAAGCCACAGCAGGTGAGGCACAAAGCTTAAGAAACATCATGTTGAAATGCCCTCAAGCAAGGTTGTTTGAGTTTGGAATCTGTGCACTGCAGGTGTCGCCTCTCTTCGGGACTATCTACAGCTCGGTCCTATTCATGGCCCACGCGGTGCATCGTGTTCGGCAGTCAGGGGAGTGGATGTCTGGAGGGAACCTGGCGAGACAAACCCACAACCTGGCCTTTCAGGTACTGGGGAGTCTAAAATTGTTACAATTATATAAGGGCAGTTCCAACTACATGCTGTATCTTATATAATGTTGCAGGGCTTCAGCCACCCAGTGAAAACCAACAGCTCTGGAGCAGCCTTGCTCGACTACCTCATACTGGACACAGACGGACTCTCCTGGGAGCTGAAGCCAGCGTACAGGTACGCCAGGAGAATAGAGCGATAAACAACTGAGCAATGAGTTGTGAAATATTGATATATTGAAAGGAAAGGGAGTCTTGGAATGGATTGTGTTGAGTTTTGAGACCATAGTTTGAGTTTTGCTATTTGGTTCCATTGTATTCTAGTGCATCTATATAAGAGAAGAATGATTTCTCAGAAGTTGTAGTTGCAATAATAAGTTCTAAGAATGATCACATTGACAGGATCGACATGGAGGTTGGTATGGTGCGCTTTCTGGGCCGAGACATCCACTTCCCTCGAGGCTACGGACCCAGGAAAGACGCCTCCTGCTGGTTTACTCCTGGAGTCATCTGCTCAGGGGGTGAGGAAATATCATTTCAATATAATGTGTATTTTATTTAATTTAATTTAATAACATAATAATGATATTGTACTTTTCCAATGATCAAGGATGTTACAAATAAGCATATTCCTGCACATGCGCCTAAAACAAGCTGTTTAGCAAGGATTGTTTATGTAAGTGCATATATGTGGCCAGCTAAATGTGTATTGTCCAAACTCTTCCTATTCTGTTCCAGGAGTGGATCTGTTCACAACCATCAGGATGTTTCTCTGGGCGATCGCCGTCTCTGTGTTTGCTTTGGCACTGATTTACTGCATCAGGTACCAAGTCTGCAAGAAGTTGTAGTGTTTGGCCTAGATTCTCATTTGTGGTTGGTGGTGCTTCAGTCACCATTCACATTTAAAGGACTTCTCCCGGTCTCTTGTCGCCTAGGCGACGCGTCAATCAGATTCGACTGGTCAGGGGTCCAAACAAGATCTTGCTGACTCTGGCAGACGTCACATTCATAAACCCGTCGCTTAGCAACAAGGTCAGCCTCTGTTTGACATATCGGTTAGAGTCAAAGTTCTACTAAAAGTCAAATTACACAAGAGGAGGTTGTTGTAAATGTTGATGCATTAATATGAATTTAATTAATTACACAGTATCTGTGTAAATCGTGGTCTGACATCCTGAACTGGACTCTCTACAGAAACTGAGTTTGGACGACAGCAAAGCGAGCGGCATGAGGAGCACGTCGGACCGCAGCGTCGCCTCACCGGTCTCCACACTATCCCCGGCCACCTACGAGAACTCCAATGTTGTCATATACGAGGTGACGGCCGTCTGTAATGTAAACTTTAATATGTATCGTACAATGCCAAACTTCTCTACAGGGCTTTCCAATCTGTAGAGACTGTAGAAAAATGGCCCAGTGGCCAAAATTAAAGGTCTCAATCCAACTCTGACTAAGTTAGGATCAAACTTGTGTGTGTTTTAACCTCTTGATTAAATGTAGTTTTGAGCCTGAAAAAAATAATCTCATTAAAGTCTTAACACTTAACTTTCTTTGGTGTTCCTCTCCTGCAGGGGGACTGGGCTTGGCTGAAGAGACTTCCTGATGGGTTGTTCAGCAGAATCAACCCCAAAACCAGTCATGTGTTTGAACTGGTACGTCATGTTGTTGTGAGACATATACTGTTTTATTTTGGGAAAAAATGGTACTAATTTAACAAAGTTTGCAGATGAAAGACATGCGTCACGAGAACATCAACCCCTTCCTGGGCTTCTTCCACGACTGTGGCGTGTTTGCCATTGTGACCGAGTTCTGCTCCAGAGGAAGCCTGGAGGACCTGCTGCTGAACGACGAAGTGAAACTCGACTGGATGTTCAAGTCCTCTCTGCTGCTGGATCTCATCAAGGTTATTGGATGCCAGTGACATTTAAATCATTGGATGAAATTGGAAAACGTTGGAAATTTGCACCATTTTCATTGTAGAAATACCTTCAGAGCACTGAAAACCAAAGAGTTCTAGTGTTGCTGAAAATAATTTTGGCTATTTACAGCATGACCAGTTCAAAGAATCAATGTTTTCCTTCTCAGGGTATGAAGTACCTCCACCACCGCGGAGTGTCCCACACCCGTCTGAAGTCCAGTAACTGTGTGGTGGATGGCCGCTTTGTTCTGAAGGTCACAGATTACGGCTACAACGAGGTCCTGGAGTCTGGGAGGTTCCCTTACACCGAACCACCTGCAGAGGGTGAGAGAAACGAACCAGGGTCACATTCAGATTGTCCCAGTGGGAGTTGCCACTTTACAGAACCAAAGTGAAACAGTTATGTGCGTTCCAGAGTTGCTGTGGACAGCTCCAGAGATCCTGAGGAGCGGGCAGCCAGGGCTTCATGGGACTCTGCCCGGCGACGTGTTCAGCTTTGCCATCATCATGCAGGAGGTGGTGGTCAGAGGGCCTCCGTACTGCATGCTGGACCTCTCCGCTACAGGCAAGACAATTCATCCTAAGCCTGAAAATACAGGACAATACAGGTTTTGGACTGACGGACTTCCAACAGCTAAACTGCTAGCATGCAGCTGACGTTTCTCTGTGTTTCAGACATCGTAGAGAAGCTCTGTAAGCCACCTCCTCTGTGTCGTCCGGCGGTCAGTCCAGACTACGCCCCATTTGAGTGCATCCAGCTGATGAGACAGTGCTGGAACGAACAGCCGGACAAGAGGCCGAGCTTTGATGAGATCTTTGACCAGGTCGGATGGAGGATTGTACCTCATTCAAGCAGTGATATCTAGCATATTGGATTGAAAGTGGTTTACTTTGTTATCCCCCACATCTCAGTTTAAGAACATCAACAAGGGGAAAAAGACCAACATCATAGACTCCATGCTGAGGATGCTGGAGCAGTACTCGTCGAACCTGGAGGAGCTGATCAGAGAGCGGACGGAGGAGCTGGAGATCGAGAAGCAGAAGACGGAGAAGCTGCTGACACAGATGCTGCCTCCGTGAGTTAACCCAGAGCATTGAAACAGCCCCTCCAAGACCAACCGGAAGACCTGCATTGCCACCCCGAGCCACAATGCTAGTGTTGCTAAAAAAATAAGCTACAATGGAATAAAACTGATGGAAAAGAACAAAAGAATTACTTTGCAGGACCAAATTGCCTCAAATCTAATTTAGAACTTTAGAAACAGAGAATTTCAAACGTTTTGAGAGTTGGATTAGACCTCAAGTTTGAGTTTGACCCTGTGGGCCTTGGGAGGTATATAAAGTATAATTGTGCAGCTACAATAATCTGCACACGTCAACCTTGTGCTCTTCTTCTTTCCTTCAGATCTGTGGCAGAGGCTTTGAAGGTGGGCGGCACAGTCGAACCGGAGTACTTTGACAGCGTGACACTTTACTTCAGCGACATTGTCGGGTTCACCACCATCTCGGCCAACAGCGAACCCATCGATGTGGTCAACCTGCTCAACGACCTCTACACGATCTTCGATGCCATCATAGGAAACCATGATGTCTACAAGGTGCTTTTCTCTTGTCTTTTATTCAGTTCTGTTAATGCAAATCCTTTTAGATAGATTGCTGCTAACTGTATTGTGTTCCGCCCTAGGTGGAGACCATCGGCGATGCTTACATGGTCGCATCCGGTGTCCCCGTCCCTAACGGCAACCGCCATGCTGCAGAGACAGCCAACATGGCTCTCGACATCCTCAGCGCTGTGGGAACCTTCAAGATGAGACACATGCCTGACGTTCCTGTCAGGATACGAATAGGACTGCACACAGGTGTCAGATGATATTTACTGTTGAGACAGCGGCTAGTGTTAGTACTTAGTTGCCAGGGGAGAAATATGAAATTAATTTACATTTACTCCTTAGACCCAAAACCCCTTTCATGAAACTGTGTTTGGTTCTGTGTTTTGTGAAGGTCCGTGTGTGGCAGGTGTGGTGGGTCTGACGATGCCTCGCTACTGTCTGTTCGGAGACACCGTGACCACTGCCTCTCGCATGGAGTCCAGCGGGATGCGTAAGATCAGATGCAGTGTTATGGCTTATTTTCAACTTTATATTGTTTTATCTCACAACTCTAATCCAGTTGGCATATTTGGTGCCAAGTGCTCGTTGCTGTTGTCACTGATGATTACTCAAATGATGTGGCTTGCATTGTGATGTCTTTTCCTTCTTGTTCTAATTTCTTTTATTCCTTTTTGTTGCATTTGCTGAAGCCCACAGGATCCACGTGCACCAGAGCACCGTGAAGATCCTGCGGGACCTACATCTCGGGTACAAGCTGGAATTGAGAGGCAGGACGGAAGTCAAGGTGCAACCCTTCATCGGGCACAAGATTCTGGCAACGCGATCACAAGACAACAAAAATCTGCATCTCAATATCTTTCTTTATCTTTTTTTCTTTTTCCTCAGGGGAAGGGAATGGAGGAGACCTTCTGGCTTGTAGGGAGAGATGGATTCACCAAACCTCTGCCCGTTCCTCCGGAACTCAAAACTGGGTAGGAACAACTGTTCAAATCTAGTTGGCAGACAGCAAGTGTCCGAGCCTTTGCAGGACTCCAGTATGCATGTGTGTTGTGTTTGTTTGTATCTCTGTTGTGTTCATGCTGTTTACTTTGTCCCAACAGGCAAATGGCCCACGGGCTGCAGATGGCCGAGATAGCCCAGTACAAGAAGCTGAAAGCCGAGAAAGAGAAACAGGAACAACTTGCAAAGAAGAAAAACTGACCGCAACGCTGCCTAAGACGACCACGACGACGATGACAATGTCATGATGTGGCACCACTGACTGACCCATAGGTCACGAATTTAGCTGGACTGGACCTTAAGAACTGTGTGTGTGTGTGTCTGTGTGTGTGTGTGTGTGTTAACAGCTTGAGTCCTGTGTGGATCTATGTTTAGAGGCGGTGACTCAGCAGAGCAGGGATCTGCAGAAGCTGTGCCCGTCAGCAGGCGAAGGAACGCCGCTAATCTCCCACTCACTTCCCCGACTCTCCGTCTGGGGGGGGGGAGGAAGAGAGGAGGAGGGAGACAAACTGTGATAGCAGGAGGGTAAAGGAGGCAAGAGAAGATCATCTTTTCCTTTCACCGCCTTCTCTTTGTTCTGCCTCCGGTTGGTTTGAGGAAAATACACCAATCAAAAATATTCCAAAAAATAATGAGCTTTTTTGTTTGTTTAACTTTTTGGGCATTATTTTTTAAAGAGTTAACAGTAGTATTATTGTTTTAGTATAATAGTGCAGGTGTATAGACAGTATGTGAGGGGGAGAGACAGGAGGAGTCAACTTCAACGGCAGGACGACATCTGAGCTGCAAATAATTATTATTTATTGATCATTTGGTACGAAAGATAATTATTATTTTTTCAGTTTTACTGTTTCATTTTTTTCTCCCTCATGATAGAAAAGGTGTCCTGAACGTAGAAAAGAGATCATTGTATTTCAGATTCTCCTATCGACAGCAGCTTTGAGTCCGCTTCTTGTTATTTCTTTCAATCAAATTTTAATAAACTTTTTAATGCAACGGTGAAGCTGATTTTAAAAAACAATCCCACGGCGCCACCTGGTGGTCAAAAACGGAATAAACTAAGATTTAGTCAAACTACAGATGGCATCCTGGAAGCTCTGCAGGACAGGATTATCCTCGCTGATCCTCAGTGTGTGTGTGTGTGTGTGTGTGTGTGTGTGTGTGTCCATTTAGAATCCTAAAACTGACAGACTACCACACCCTCATTTTTTTTTTACTGTATAGATAATGGACTCACACTCTCACAGGTGTGAGTGTGTTTTAGCAGAGGTTCCCATCATGTTGAGTGGGTGTCCCATTAAAATGACCTGGTTTAGTATCTATAAAAGTTGTGTGTCGCAATTTTTCCTTCTCAAATAATTTCAGCTAAATAATTTTCAAGAGCTAAAAGGTTAAAAACGTTGGAAAATTTCACGAGGAAATAGGAATTATAAGACTATATATATATATATATATATACACATATACATTACAATGTTACCACACTTAAAGTGCTGGTGCACTTTAATCACACTTTTAATAAATTTCTCTATTTTCTTTATTTTTAATTGGTCAAACAGTGAGAAAAGTGAGATTATCATTGAATAGAGTTATTTTTGCCAAAATAGGAATTTCAACACATTTGCTGCAAGAAGTAGAAATTCACTGATACACAATCTAACCTGATTTTCTGTTCACTGCCACGTTCACACAACCGCTTCTGGGTACTTAAAGTGAAGACACTTGCATGAAAAACACACAAAGACTGTAAATGAAGATGTTAATAACACACATGCGAGGCGTGCACTCTGTATCACAAACAGTGCAGGGGTCAAAGGCAGACGGAAACTATATCTAACTGAATATTACTGATCACATGGCATTGAATGGTTTTTTTTGTGTTGATTTTAATAATTAGCTTTCAGTTGTGTAAATAAAACAAAGAAAGTGTCTGTGTGGCGTCAAAGTGCAATGTCGACAGCAGCAGAGTCGCAACTGTGCGCCTGTTGTGCAATAGCAGAGCGAGTGTGCGACAAAGGGAAGCATGCTCGCCTTTGTGTTTCCTGTGTGTGTGTGTGTGTGTGTGTCTTTCTGCTTTGTTGGCTCTGCTCCTTTGTTGCCAGCACAATAGCAGCCAAGGGTTTGACGTGCAGGGCCGAGTCCGCGCCGACAGAGGGCGCTGCGCCACGGTAACTGTCAAAATCAGGAGGAGAGAGAGAGAGAGAGTGTGATATGGTTCTATTAATATATAAAAGATTTAAGGTTTGAGAGGAAGTTGACCTAAAAAGATGGTAGACAAGGTAGTTATATAACCACATTAACAAAAGACAGAATATGCACAACTTTGGCTTCATGGAAATGAAAATGAAAATGTTGTTATTGTAAAAACCTAACTGCAATTTCCTCTTCTTTTTTTTTTAACATATGCACTAAATTATCCTTGCAGGTTAATATACCATACCGGAAGTCGACTTTGAAATGACACAAAAAGAACAGGTTACTATGAAATTCAATGTCTCTATTTGGTATTATGATAAAATTAAGCAAATAATATCCAGAGCAAAGATCAAAGTCACTCCAGGAAAAGTTAGATCAAATCTGATCTTAGAGGTAAATGTATTGTAGAAAAAGTCCAAACAAAAAGTGTAAAAGGAAATTTCCTATTCCTATTATGGAGTGAAACTTTGAAATAATACCAAAGAATTTTCCTTTGTTTATTTCTGGAGGTTAGCGTATGTTGCTTCAGACTGAATGCAGGCATATGTAAACATTAAACTTTGTCCACAATGTTTTTCTACGCTAGAATACGACCTGACCTTTGGTTTTATTGTGTGAATCCAGGAAATTGGCAGCATGCAATCAGATCACAAACTGAAATAACAAAGGTCTTGACACACTTCTTCCTAAAATCAAGGCCTCAGGGTTGGTCATTCAAGCCGACCGCAAACTGCAGGATCACGTCGGTTGATATTGTAGCGTGGAATATAAAAGTTCATGTTTGTGCATAAAATGGATCAGTCCATATTTGCAGCAGTTGAACCGCCTCCCGTGTGTCTGCGACACCAGACAGCTGACGTCAGTCTTTGTCCAGAGCACATTAAACTAATTTTATGACCTGAAAAATTTGCAAAGTGACTGACGCTGGTGTCGACGTACAAACACCACATTTGTTCTCTCCTCTCGGACTTCATCCGATGGAGCTGAACAGTGTCTCAATTCTCATTAAATCATCACCTGGAAAATCACTCCGCAGAAAAGGCGTGTTTGAGTCACAGTTTTTCATATTTTAACCTCGCGGCAGTAAGGGAGTGTTACACCGACGGTTGAGGAGAATCAACAGAATGATTTCAGGACAGAGCGTTTTCAGATTTCTGCAGAAAATCTGACATGCGATATCAAAAACAGAAAACAGGGCAAAAGGTCAAAGGGTCACACGAGTTCGCCTGCGCTCGCAGACGACAGGTTGAGGAGGTCTTTTGACTGGCCTCACGCCAGACGGAGGTTAGCAGAACCGGGCTTTCTCTGTAAAGCAGCTGATATTCTTTCCCCGGGGAAGAGTTGGGTTGCCCGTCGGCTCGACTGGTAGCCGTGGCTGTCATTGTGAGAGAGATTGGAGCCTGGTATTCCGGCTGTCACAATGCCGTCCAGTTTTTTTCTTCTTCCCCGTGACGAGGGGGTTAAAGAGGTGAAAGGGTGGGACAGAAAAACAGGAGGATACAAGAGGGTTGAGGGGACAGAGGCTAAATGATAAGCTACATGCTAAATTTGCTTTAGTTCCTCTTTAGATGTCCATTAATGCTCAGTCAAGCTAGCTTCAGTCTAGTACTCCCACTTTATTTTGTAAGAAACAATACCAAGGACATATTAAGCCTTGCATAGCGCTAAGACAAACTAGCTACATATGTTTGCTTAGCGCAAAGACAAAGCATCTAGCTTGTCTCCAAACATTTTTTAAAATCCCTTCTACCTGCTCCACATTTGCTCTATTCAAGCGACAAGTTAAATTTCATAAAAAGAAAAATAACAAGCTAGTCACTTTACTTTTATTAAACTCTTTTAAAGGTGTAAACATTCACAAATGGTGGCGACTTCACGGTCCTATTTGGCTGTTGTTGCTCGGAAAGCACCAGCGGACATTTTGACATGCGGCATCACCCCGATGACATCAACGGCGTCTCCGTTCAGTTCAAGTGTCGCAGCAAGGCGCGACCAAAAATACCAGGACCCCGATACTGAATCGGCTAAATGGGATTCGGCCCATCACCCATTTCAATAATTCACACCTGTGGTCACCGTGTCAATGTTTCGGACCGAATTGGCGTTTTCACTGGAGCCTTTAATTAAGTTGTGCGTGTACATCGGGGCCGTCGACACAGTCCTGGGGCAACTTCTGCACAAAATCTACAGAAACTAAATTGGTATCAGCATCGAAAAGGTGTGTTCTTCACCACCGAAACGGCAGATTCACGAGAAGTCTTTAATTTGAACTTGTCAAAACGAATGACATCCGGAAATAACTTAATAACTTGAGGAAAGTCATGTAATATGATTAAAAAGCCCCCGGAAAAATGACGAAATTAATATTTGGCCCAAAAACCTGACGAAAGACATTGCCCCCAAAAGTTCCTTTTGAGTTTGTACGACTGTAAGGGTTTCTGATACAGGATGTATGGACAGAGGTGTATTGGCAATTACTGTCTGTGACTTTCTTCCGATAGGTCTCAAATACGGTGACAGAGTCAGAGGCCGACGAAAACAGGTGGTGCCGCACAGCTTCGTGGGTAAAACTCTTGCCAGAGTTAAGGGGTATGATTCCCGCTGGGGCCAGCTGCCCTACACATGATCCAGCTCATGATACTGAAAGGTGTTTTGGATAAAAGGGGAGGGGGGTCCAGCAAATTGTTGCATGCAAACTGTCATAGGGGCTCGGAAAAGCAGAGCGTGGCAGATCACAGATACCTCCCCTGGGCAAAAGGGGGGAGTCCTCCTCGATTGATCTGTCGAGGGTTCCCATGGAAAACACAGTGGGGGCATTGAATCATCGCTGTCGCACACACTCTTTTAATAAGCTTTTAGTGCCACATGTAGCTGCTCTGAGTTAAAAGAAGAATATCACTCTTTGAGATTAGAGGCAGTGTGGTGTGGGTGGCAGATGTCGTATATGGCACTGGGACAGACCTGGATTTTGATTTGAAAATTCGCCACCTGTGCCAAAGCGGAGAGTTTGGTTTTTACAAGCATTAGGCAGCGGAGGATGCAAAGGCCATGTGAGGTCACGGCGGCTGGGCCTGACCCTCGCTGACGCCGGAGTTGGGCCCATGGCCAAACTCACCAGAGGGTTTCTCACATGACCGGAGCAGCAGTGAGTTTCAGTAAACCTCCCGGCGCTGCAGGCAACTAGTCCAGAGACCGGAGAGAGATAGAGAGAGCTCCTCTCATCACTTTTTATCCTCAGTGTGAGGGGGAAGACATGAGGACACGAAACAAAAACAAGCTTTTATTTACTAGAAGTGTAGAATACAGGATTTAATTGTCCTATAAATATCATAGCAGATGCAGCGGTGTTACGTATTTGTATGTAAAACCTTAATCAGCAAATGTAGCTCGTGGCTGTGAGATAAATATAATGGTAACAAGTATTTGTGTATTTATTTATATCTTTTTTATATTTTGTGTTATATTTTGTATATACCTATTGCTTTTTAAAATTTCTTTTTATATGCTTCTGTCCACTTTGCTGCTGTAATGTCCACATTTCCCCATTGTGGGACGAATAAAGGTTTTTCTTATCTCTTATCTTATCTTCAAAATGTGGCGAAAAAGACCACCAAAGATAAGGTGACCTATTAACTATATATAAGTACTTTGAGATTGCTTTTAGCAACGAAAAGTGCTCTATATATCAAATGTATTATTATTATTATTATTATTATTATTATTAATAAGTAACTCATACAACCCCACTTCAAAATCACTGAACTATCCCCTTAAAAAAAAAAGAAAAAGAGAGAAAAAAAACGCGCGACAGCGATTGGTCCGCGGCCATTGACGCAGAGGGGCGCCAGTGTCCGAGCGCCGATTGGCTGCGTCGCCCCGTCCGCCCACGTCACTCAAGGCGACGCGGGCCAACCGGAGGGCGGCGCCGCCGCGGCTTTGTTCCTCCCGCCTCGACGGGTGACGCAGAGGGTCATGTGTTGTTTGTGCTCCGGCCCGTCGAGTTGTGTGCGGGCGGAGGAGCGACGGCGGATTGCTAACCGAGCTAGCCGGAGGAAAACACGGCGGAGCCCCCCCTGAGCGTGGTCATGTTGCACACGGTGGGCTTCATTTCGTGAAGAAAGCCCCCCCCCCGCCTCCACCCCGTCCTTCCTCTCGCTGGAATATCTGCCCCGCCGCGTAAAAACAACAACAAAAGGGGGCTAAGGGACTTTTTTGGGGTTTTCTCTCGCCTCTTCTTGCGGTGGAATAACAAAGCCGGGTTCCGCGAGGATTGCACAATATATACATATACATGTGTGTATGTATATATGCATACATCTTGAGCCCGTGCGAGTCCGACGTTAGCTGGCCTAGCCGGACTCGGGTGGGGGGCTTCGTCTCCCACAAGAGAAATGGGGTCTGGGTCCGCGCGGATTAGCTCGCTGGTGAAGTGACCTTTGATTTGTTTTTTCGCCCCCATGGCCAATTTCGCGAACTACCAGGAAGGCAAGGCGGCGATGCTGATGGTGGAGACGCAGCCGCGGGACGTGGGGACCAGGTCGGCGGCCGCCAACGGGGACGGCTCGGCCGGGGAACCCCCCTGCCCGTTAATTAACGTCGGCGGCGGCGGCGGCTCTCGCTTCCATCAACACTTGCCGCCCTCCAACCACCAGCAAGCGCCGAGGGATCATCAGTACCAGCTGGCCCCGCAGCAGCAGCAGCAGCAGCAGCAGCAGCATCCTTCCGGGGAGAACATCGCAGAGTCCCCGGGCAGGAAAGCCTCCTCGTCGTCGGCGTCCCTCGGCCAGGTGCACACAGCCGAGGACCCCGCCGCTTCCTCCTCCTCCTCCTCCTCCGCCGCCGCTAGCAGCGGCAGCAGTAGCCACGTCTACGCGGCGGTGAGCGTCGCCAACCCCTCGGACGTCGTGGACGACATCCGCAAATGCGGCTACCTGCGGAAGCAGAAGCACGGGCACAAGCGCTTCTTCGTGCTGCGCGCCGCCGGCCACCTGGGGCCGAGCCGCCTGGAGTACTACGACAGCGAGAAGAAGTTCAGGAGCAGCCTGCGCGCCGCCGCCGCCGCCGCCGCGTCTGCAGCCACCGGCGGCGGCGGCGGCGGCGGAGCGGTGGCCGCCTCGCCGCCGAAGCGGGTGATTTACCTGTACCAGTGCTTCACGGTGAACAAGAGGGCGGACTCCAAGAACAAGCACCTGATCGCGCTGTACACCAAGGACGAGTACTTCGCCATCGTGGCGGAGAACGAGCAGGAGCAGGAGGACTGGTACGTGGCCGTCAGCGAGCTGATGAGCGAGGGCAAGAAGGGGCACGTGGACGCCGACGACCTGGACGACGGCTACGGCACGGTCACGCCCGGCACCGTGTTCAAAGAGGTGTGGCAGGTGAACGTGAAACCCAAGGGCCTGGGTCAAACCAAAAACCTCACGGGCGTCTACCGCCTCTGCCTCTCGACCAAAACCGTCCACCTGGTCAAGTTGAACTCTGAGACGCCCTGCGTCAACCTGCAGCTGATGAACATCCGGCGCTGCGGACACTCGGAGAGCTTCTTCTTCATCGAGGTGGGCCGCTCGTCGTCCATCGGGCCCGGGGAGATATGGATGCAGGTGGACGACTCTGTCGTGGCCCAGAACATGCACGAGACCATCCTGGAGACCATGAAGGCGCTCAAGGCCTTCGCCGAGTTCCGGCCGAGGAGCAAGAGCCAGTCGTCGAGCTCCAACCCCATGCCGTTCATCACGACGCGGCGCCACCTGGGCAACCTGCCGCCGAGTCAGACGGGGCTGCAGCGGCGGTCGAGAACGGAGTCCGTCGTCGGCACTCCGCCTTCGAGCAAGAGCTCGGGGGCCAGTGGTTATCGCTTCCGCACATCCAGCGAGGGGGAGGGGACGATGAACCGGCCCTTCCGCTCCGCCACAGGAAGTCTGGTTCACCTCAACTCGGCGCGTGCCCATCACGTTCGTCAGGAGGCCGGCGGAGGCAGCGGCGTCGCCACAGGAAACGCTGGCACGAGCACCGGCGGCGGGCGCTATGTCAGAGCCATCCCGGGGTCGTCCTCCACCTACCACGCCCGCTCCGCCTCTCTCCCCGTCTCCCACTTCCCATCCACCACCAGTCCCGTGAGCGTCTCCTCCAGCAGTGGCCACGGCTCCGTGTCCGACACGCTAACGCGCCCGTCGAGTGCCTCCATATGCGGCTCGCCGTCCGACGGCGGCTTCAACTCCTCTGATGAGTACGGCTCCAGTCCAGGTGATTTCCGATACTTCCGAGTGCGGAGTAACACGCCCGACTCGCTGGGCAACACCCCGCCAATCAGAGAGGAGAACTGTTTGAACGATTACATGGCCATGGGGTGGAACCGGGAGGTGTTTGGCACCGGTGGAGGGTCCGGGAACAACAGCGGCGGTGACACGCCGCGGGACGACAGCTCATCGGTGACGGAGGACGACCGCTTTTCGTCGTCGTCATCGTCGTCGCTGAGGAGGAGGACGCATTCTTTCACCAGGCCCTCCGGGGGGGCGACCGGTGGTTCTGGGGTGGCAGTTTACCAGAAGATGACCCAGACCAACTTCTCATTGGACGAGGAGGCCGACGTGGTGTTGCCGTTTGGTAGCGGGCTGCTCCGTGGCGGGCCGTCCTCCTCCTCCTCCTCGCTCCGCTCTGACTACAGCTCCTGCTCTGAGCACAGCCAGCAGAGCCGTCCGTCCACGCTGTCCCGGACGGAGGCCGGCGGCGAGCGCCCGTCTCTCTCCTCCTCCTCCTCCGCCAAGGAGGACAGTGGCTACATGCCCATGCTGTGCGGCGTGGCGGCCTCGCCGCGGGACACGCCCCCCGACTACATGCCTATGCAACCCGGCTCTTACTCCCATCACGTTTCCCATTCCCCTCAGTTTCACAGTCCTGCTTTAAGTGCCCGTTCAGCCCACGCCCAGCTCCAGTCTCAGTCCTCCACAGACTCCCACGGTTACATGATGATGCTCCCAGGCGGCAGTGGCAGCTCCCCCTCCCCAGTGCAGGTCTCCCCCAGCCCCCACAGCAGCTCCAGCTTTGCAGGCGCAAGTGCGAGTGACAGCATAGCAGAGAGACCCGAGAATGGCGAATATATGGACATGTCGTACAGCAGCAGCGGGGGGAGCAAGCTCTCGAACGAAGGGAGCAGCGGGTATTATGCACCCGGCACACCTGAGAGCGCCCCAAAGTCTTACAGCCCTTATTTCTCCCTCCCTCGCTCCTACAAGGCCCCGACCAGAGAGAAGGATGAGAAAGAATACGGGGAGTACGTCCCTATGAGCTCTCCTGCCAAACCCGTCTATTCGTCAGTTGCCACGGCGTCACTGTCGACGCCAGAGAAGCGGGGCGGGGGAGGAAGTAGCACCTCGACCCCCTCTCACCCACCTCCGCCTTATGGGGCTCATCACACGACAGCAGCAGTGGCCGACCGGCGCGTCGCGAGGCCGAACCGCCTCCCTTTGGGCAGAAGGAGTTTCCACGGTCCGCTGCGGGTTAGTGAGCCCCCCGCAACGTCTGCGGGCACCTCGAGCTCGGTCCCTGCCACGGCCAGCTCGTCCGAAGGGCCTTCCAGTCCCGGGGAATACATAAACATTGAGTTCGGTGATCACTACCCCCACCAACAACAGCCCCCCGCATACCCTCTCTCTGCCCACGACGAAGCGCCTTCCTTGGGACCCGTCGACCCCCGCCACTCCCCCCCACAGCCCCAAATACACCAGGACTATATGAGCGTGGAGGTGGTGTCTGATCAGCGGGACAGTGCTGCGTGTCTGGGTAAGAATCAGTCGCCCAGGCCCAGTCTCGTCGCCCCCTGGAACCCGCCCAGCTATATCAGACCCCTGGCCAGCAATCCCGGGGCGCTGGCCTCCCCTGGAGTCCCCGCCGGAGGTCACTGGAGGTCGAAGGGTGACGACTACACAGACATGACGTTTAACCTCAGCAGAGGGGAGATGACGCAGGCGAGCCCCACGGCCATGCTGCAGCACCTCTGCGTAATCGAGGGCCGCTACGCCTCCCCCTCATCCATGTCCCCTCCGTCGAGCCCGGGTCGGACGCCGGTGCAGCAGCCGGAGCCCAAGGTGGTGCGAGCCGACCCCCAAGGCAGGAGGAGGCACAGCTCGGAGACGTTCTCCTCCACCTCCTCCTCTACTTCAACTCCCTCCGGAGGAGGTCAGGGGCCTTCATCGTCGGCCGCACACCCCACGCCGGCGAACCCCGCGGCCCCAAACGGATCTTACCCAGCGGAGGGTCAGGCGTCCCGGTGGGCCACCTCGGCCTCCTTCGACAGCGTGTGGATGTCTGTGGACGGTCTGGGAGACTCGCCGGCTCACCACGCTCCAACGAGAGTCATGGAAATGGGGCCTGCGGCCGTGACCTCCTCGTCCTCGGGGGCCGGAGCAGGTAGAATGTGCAGAAACATGTCTGTGGGCTACCAAAACGGCCTGAACTACATCGCCCTGGAGCTGAGGGAGGACGCGAGTAACGTGGGAGCTGGTGGCAGCAACGGGAGCTCGGCGGCGGCGGGGACGGTGCCCCTGCCGGAGAACGGCGCCTACGCCAGCATAGACTTCACCAAATCTGACGGAGTCACCACGACAACCAAGGGTGAGTTGATGCAAAGTGTGTGTGTGTGTGTGTGTGTGTGTGTGTGTGTGTGTGTGTGTGTGTGTGTGTGTGTGTGTGTGTGTGTGTGTGTGTGTCGTGTCTTTCCACCCACAGCTCAGTGATGCTCAAATGTGTTTGCCTGCTTCTGACAGCCATTGTTTTTCTTCTTTCATAATCATATCTTGCCGGAAAATGTGTTACACGGCCACAGCAGACAGCCTGTGTGTGTGTGCATAACAATGAGCTTTTCATGTGTGTGGGTGAAAGAGAGTAAGATTTTTTTTTTCCCCTGCTAGCAATCCAAAATAGCCCCGGAGTGCTGCGTTCTATTATTAGCCACATTGTGTCAATTTGCAGCGAATCTATTTCAGGAATCTCGTCTGTGTGATGTTTGACGAGGCCGCCGCCGCCGTCTTATGAAGGCGTCCGTCCGGGGAAAACTGGAGTCTCGACTCCTCTTTTTAAACGGTGCCGGTACAGGAAGTGGCATCAGTGTGCGGTTCATCTCGAGGTCTGAGTGTGAGAGAGAGAGCTTTCTGAATGAACGGAGGTTTGTCTGAGGTCGTGTGTGTGTGTGTGTGTGTGTGTGTGTGTGTGTGTGTGTGTGTGTGTGTGTGTGTGTGTGTGTGTGTGTGTGTGTGTGTGTGTGTGTGTGTGTGTGTGTGTGTGTGTGTGTGTGTGTGTGTGTGTGTGTGTGTGTGTGTGTGTGTGTGTGTGTGTGTGTTGAAATGAAACCCAAATAATAAAAGAAGAAAGGCCCCCGTGTCTGTCGCTTGCCTGTCTGAGCATGTGCCGCTGGTTTCCTTTGTGTCAGCGTGTGCTGATGTACTGTGGGCAGAGCACACGCATGTTTGTGTTTTCCCACTCTCCTGTCACTTGAGACTCTCTTGTGCATCTTCAGGAAAAAAATATCTATATATTTATTTATGCAAGACATGGAAGAATCCGGCGCCGGCGGCAAAAACACAAGACGCGCCAGACAAGTGGGTCAGTGGCGCTCATCGTGTTTACTGGTGTTTTGTTTTTATTGTTGATTAATCAGGAAAGTTGATTTTTCCAGTTGATCCTCTAGTCTATCACCACATTTTACAAACAGTAACCAGAAAGGTTTTTATTTTTTCTTGGCTTGGAAAATGACCGACACTATTAATAATAGACGTTCATTGTTTTTTCCAATGACAACAAAAGATCTTTTCTATTCTAGTTGACTATCAGAGTAGTTGTAGATAATGTTTTTTTTGTTGTTGTTTTATTAATAAATCAAAATGGTTAGGTGTTAGTTTAAATGCAAATTAAAATCCGTTAACCGTCTTTCAGGCATTGTTAGTTTAGGTAAAGTTACAGATTAGCGAACAAGACTGTCGGGTCAGTAGAGCGTATCCCTCCGCCAAGACGCAGTCGTCTAGTCTTTATAGTAGAAATATGAAAGCAAGTAAGGAAGTGGTCTGATAACATAAATGGTTTATTTGTCATAAAATGTTTTTTTTTTGCCCAAAAACCCCAAGTAAATAAAGATAAAGTACAGCAGCACATCGTACCATTTGAGCAGCTAGAGACGCTGAATGTCTTAATTTTTCCGTCTGTCAACGATCGGAATGATTTCGGCTCCGGTTTCTCACTTTATAAGCTTTGAAATAGAACGTGTAAATCCTTAGGTTGGTCGTCAGAAGTTTGTAGAACACGTTCTCATGATGATGATGCTGATGGTGTTTCCACTTGACAACAACATTAAGTCCTCACAAGGAATAGTTTGGGTTATATATCTTGACGTTTGGTGTTTTGCTGATGATGATTCACTTTTGGATCTGTCAAACTTTGATCAGCCTTTTTTCTTCTGAGTTTTTACAAAAGTACAGCAGGTGTCCGTGTTGTCTGAATGCAGCGGGGGGGGGGGGGGGGGGGGGGGGGGGGGGGGGGGGGGGGGGGTTTGACGTGGTGATGACGAGGTGGTCGACGGCAGGATAACACGGATCAGTGATGAGGTCAGGTCTGCAGACGGCGTGCGTGAGGATCTAGAGGATGTTTTGACATTGATTTTTTGTCTTTCACTTCCTCTGTCATCATTTCCTCTTTCTCCCCGACATGCCGTCCTCGCCGCTTTGCCCTCGTGTCCTCCCCAAATCTTTTCTCGCTGTTTGTGTGTGCGCACGCAGTAGCATGAGTCAGGATTCTCTGCGCGCGGCGACTGACTCATTTGTTTATCGTGCCGCTGAATGGAGATGCAAGAAGTGTGTGTGTGTGTGTGTTAATCTACAGTTCTCACAGTGTGCCTGCGGCACGGCAGATCAACTGACACTCAAAGTGCCCAAGCACGTCCTATTGTGTGTGTTTGTCTGTCCGTCTGTCCGTCTGTCTGTGTGTACAGCCAGCAGATTCATTAAGCATTCGTGTGTGTGTGTGTGTGTGTGTGTGCGCACTACTGAGTCATGGCAGGCCTTTGATGTGGCTCTGTAATTGCGGCGGGCGGCATGTCAAGGCACACAGCAGGCCGAGAGGAAACGCATCATCATCAGTCAGGAATGCACTTCCTCTCAGCTGCGGCGTTGAGCTGATAGAGGCGCACACCTGGATCCTTGACCCGGAGGAGGGAGAGACGGGGAGACGGGGAGACTGGGCTCAGACCAGCTGTCGGGGAGACTTCTGTGGACAAAATGTTCCTATAAATATTGACCAAAACTTGGTTAGGATTAGGTGAATCCGTGTGTGAATGTTCCCGTTCCCAGTTTCATTTGTTTGTTTATCTCCTGTTATATTATGTTATCCGTCAGAATCCCTCCGTCCTTTTCCTCCTGTAAAATCAGACGAGTCAGGGTGGTTCTGCGCGAGTCGTCTCAGGGCTTTCTTCCCACTTGTCTGACTCGGGCAATCTCCTGCTGCAAACTCTGGGTCGGACATTTTAACGCTCACAGGAAAATATCCGTAACGTTCGCCGGCATCTGGGTAGATTCTATAATTCCGCAGCGGAAAGCAGAGTCGATGTTTGCAGTCGCTCGCCTTGAATCTTCCGGAGATGTCACTGCTGCATTCTCACATGGGTTCACTCGGACATTACCCCGTAAAATTATTACCAGGGGGCTGGTAGGAAAAGTTCAAAACAAATATTAATTTCCAGAACATCATTTGTGCTCTCACATTCAACCCCTCTTGAATTTCAGGAATTTGTCCTCAATTTGACTTCAGTGCAGGTCGGGAAGCAGCTGCGTTCTTGTCTGGACGAGCAAAAAAACCTACATGTTAAGAAATCACTTCCTGTCAGTAATAGTTCCACCTCTTCGTCTCGCTCAAAGAAAAGGTAATTCCTGCTCTGACTTTTCACCTTGCTGCTCTTCGTTCGCGGGATTTTTTTCTGTAACTAAGCAACCGACTGCAGAGTAGACAAACTGCTTCCTGTTTACAGCGGCACGTGTACGTGAACTGTCGTGATGTTTTGAAGTTTGTTAGTATGGACATAGATAGTTTTAATTTGAAAAATATAATAGCATGGATGGATTGGACAAAATCTGTGGTACCAGCTTCTCAAATATTCAGATCTGTTTGGACATTCGTAGACGTCACTTTCGGATCTTTGACAAACTTTGATCAGCATTTTCACTGACTTGCGACATTTTCCAGAATGAATGATTCAATCAAATTGATCAGGTGAGGTTATTGATAATCGTCGACAGAAACCGAAGTTTAGTCTCGTGTGGTCGTAGGGTGGATCGAAGCTGAGTTCACTGTCGGAGGATATTTTTAATTTGGAAAGCGTCCGCGGTGGGAACCTGCCCTTTTCCTCCCTCCCTCCCCCCGTGTCCCGGGCCAAGTGGCAACGAGGTGGTCAAGGGTGAGGCAGAGTGTGAGGCCGGGTTATCAGGCAGAGAGAGAGCGAGGACGGTGCGAGGCTGCCCTTTTTTCACACTCCTGTTCCCCCACCTCCGCCACCGCGGCCCGTCTATATTTACAGGTCTATTTCCAGACTGACGCGAATTTATGGGCCGATCGGAGGCATGCGAGTGCCCGTAACAGGACCCCCGCTTTCTGCTCGGCCGCGCTGCACGCAAATGTCTCGCTCCCTCTGAAATGCAGCCCGACATGTTCGCCCCCACAGATGTTAGAATTATTAACCGTCATGCAAACAGCCACTTTGGTTTGAAAGCAGCCAACATTCGGACCGTCGCAGGAAAGTATTTGTGACTCTCTGGATCCTTTTTCCCAAAATTCAGCACATAAATAATCCTGTGCACCTTTTAGTTCTATAAGCACCGACAACGGTGGATGTGCTTCAAGCGTGGGTGGGCATGGGAATCTATAAACCCCCGCCAGTGTCGGTGTCCGTCGAAGCTAAACGGAGAATTGAAACCTCTAACCTCGGGGGCGCGTTGGCGCCGGCAGGGTGACCAACCCTGCCGGCGTATTACAGAAGTATTACAGAATTTCAGTAAGCAATTTTTTCCCAGAGGTTTACATTTCAGGTGTCAAGCTCCTCTCTCTGTGATCGGCTTTCATGTTTTTAGGATATTCGGTAACGTCTATGAAGAATTTGGAAGGGATTATTAGGAGTTTGTTGCAAACAGCTGAGTTGGCAGTGGAGCGGAAGTGAACGGCGACGGATGGAAAATTAATTTCCAGTGTCTTGGGTTTGGAAGGGAAACGTTCATGGTTGATAGTTACTCTAGAGAGTGTCGATTTTCATAGTTGGTCCTGTACGTACATCACATGAAGAGAAAGATAAGAGTTACATATGTGTAACTTTAAGTTTTCACAAATGCGTTCTCAAATCCAAAAACGAATACGAAGCAATTTGTGCACACGTGAAACTGTTTTACGAAAGCTCACATTCCAAACTGAGTCAATATCAATATTTTACGCTGACATTTTTTAACTAATCTCATGAATTGGTCGAGTTTTCAAATATTGTATGTTCATTTGTTTTTAACAGAATTTAATTTGACCACTGATGTTGTCAGCGCTCGTGAGGGTGGAAAGGAAAAAGAAAAAAGATCATAATAATTCCCCCGTCTGTCGACCGCCGTCGGAAACCTCAACCAGGAATCTTTGGAAATATATATATATTAAAAAAAAATTGTATTCCTGTTTATAAAAGGCGAACCACATCTCAGAGGAAGGGAAAGTCGAGCAGTTTCCACTCGGCCGATCAAATTCCCCTCCGTTCCTCGACCTGCACTTAGGACGAAGCCGCCCGCCCCCCCCCCCCCCCCCCCCCCCCCCCCCCCCAGCTGCCACGCTGGCCCGTGTCAGGTCAACGCGTTAACACCCGCCGTCCGCTGCCATGATGCCTTTCATCTGTTGGAGAGAGAGAGAGACTGAACACCTGCCTGTGTTACAATGACACAACAAGCTGTTAGCTAATTCAGGTGCGCGCGTGTGTGTTTAACTGAGGTCAGTTCAGGTCAGTCGGGGCCGTGTCCTAAGAGTTGTTTTGATCAAATCCACGTCTGGACTGCAGAGAAACCCAGAGACCTCAGACTAGACACACACACACTCCCTCTCTCTCACTCTCTCTCTCTCTCTCTCTCTCACACACACACACACACACTCACTCATACACACACACAAATTCAAGTCTGCGTTATCGCCATGACCGTACAGTTTTTTCCAAACCTACTCCACCGTATACTTGTACACACACACACACACACACGCACACGCACACACGTCTACAGGCTCGTTTCACGGCGGACATTTTGACATGTCATAGTAGGAGAAGCACAGGTGCCACTGATAACGTTACCGGCAACTCCGCTCGGTCTCGAGTGTCCCAGTGTGACCCTGAAACTGAAGCAACTAAATGGAATTCAGCCATTCCAACATTCGTTTGATCATTTACATCACAAAAAAATGACATTAGAAAAATAACTGCAACTGTTAGTTATTTACTCTATTAGTCGATTGGCAGGAAAATTAACCAACTTGCCAGCTAATGTGTTTTTATAAATGTCAACCAGCTTCGTAACTTTTCAAAATGTTTAGAATGTGTTTTTTCGAATTGTCTGTGTCCGTCTCTCTTGTAGTTGTCAGTTGTAAATAAAAAGGACGACATGACAGCTCCACAGAAGTGAAGCCAAAACGTAACTATCGGATCGCCGACTGGTGTCTGGCTGCAGTATAGGCCATAAGCCCCGCCCCCTCCATTCTAGCAGATGGGACATGGACAAGAACAAAGACGGTTTCTGTTCTGTTCATGAGTGTTTCGGTTTTATATCAAGTTTGGTTTTAGTTATGAGTTATGTAATGTCATAAAAATGGGGTTGTAGTCACGATCGACTGGCGATTGGTTGAGCGTTCGTGTGCGTCCACACCATGGGGTCTGCGAATAAATGTGGGACACGGCAGTGGAGACCCGTCGTCTGTCTTTATTTACAGTCACGGTGTCCGGGTCGCAGTTTGGTCGTCGTCCGTTGATGGAAGTTTACTTGTTTAAGATGTTTGATGTTTTTTCTTTGGCTTTAATTTTAGTTGGACCTGGATTGTGTTTACTCCTCGTCTCCGTCCTCGTGCCCACCCTCCCCTCCCCGTCTCCCCCTCCGTCTGTCCCGCTCATCTGTCGCTCGATCCCCCCCGCAGGCTAACAACAGCATTCCAGCAGTGCCCCCCTGTCAAAGCATCTGTATTGTGGCGTGCCGCTCGCATTGTTGTGTCGGACAAAGCCTCGCTCTCAGCGGAATAACCCAGCTGGACGCCGGCCCATCGCTCGGGTCAGCCGGGGCCGCACCAAAACAGCCAGGATGACCGTCCAGGAAACAAACTCTGTGTGTGTGTGTGTGTGTGTGTGTGTGTGTGTGTGTGTGTGTGTGTGTGTGTGTGTGTGTGTGTGTGTGTGTGTGTGTGTGTGTGTGTGTGTGTGTGTGTGTGTGTGTGTGTGTGTGTGTGTGTGTGTGTGTGTGTGTGTGTGTGTGTGTGTGTGTGTGTGTGTGTGTGTGTGTGTGTGTGTGTGTGTGTGTGTGTGTGTGTGTGTGTGTGTGTGTGTGCGTGCGTGCGTGCGTGCGTGCGTGCGTGCGTGCGTGTGCGTGTTTGCTGGATCCAAAGTTCACCGGCCACGCTCACTTATTTACCAGACAAACAAGAAGTCTGAGCCAAGCCGCCCACTCGGTCGGAGACGTCTTACATCTGTGCTCTTTTCACACAGTGGAACCGGCTCACAGTCGCGCGGACGCCAAAATACTATAAGCGTTTCCAGGGGAGCTGGTGTTCCAGCCCATCTCACCAAATCTTCATATTTTTTTTCCTGCGTTTAAACAACCTTTAAGGGAAAAAAAGGTTTTGTTTATTTGTGCCTCAGTGGCTACAGTTTTTAGACAGATTCATTCCCCGGTGTAGTTATTATTATATTATATATGATATGGATATAACGACCTGGTAACTCCCAGACGTTTTGGAGAAGCAATGTTTTCGCTCGAAAGACACGGCGAAGACGGATTCCAGACAAAACTAGTCGACACCGCTCGGCTTCCAAAAATGTCCAAAAACAACTAATATCGTCCAAGACCACTGTCAGCGAACCAGCCACATTCCTGTGTGTGTGTGTGTGTGTGTGTGTGTGTGTGTGTGTGTGTGTGTGTGTGTGTGTGTGTGTGTGTGTGTGTGTGTGTGTGTGTGTGTGTGTGTGTGTGTGTGTGTGTGTGTGTGTGTGTGTGTGTGTGTGTGTGTGTGTGTGTGTGTGTGTGTGTGTGTGTGTGTGTGTCAGTGGGTCACATCGGGCAAATAGACATTTTTTCCTCCCACTGTTCTGCCACTTCTATGAAAAGCTTCCCAATTTTGTTTTTCCATTATTATTTTACCACTTTTGTCCGCACTAAAAAATAAGTTGAAGTCCAACTAAAAGTCGCAAAAGATTAAGAAAACCATTTGACGTGATTTGATCTCTGTTTACTTTAACTACAGCTGAGTCAACGTGAACGAATTATGTATTTCTGCCATGGTATATCACTGTATTTGGTCTTTCATGAGAATTATTACTTTTGTCTGTAGATTCCTGCTTCATGTGTCAAAATGCCAAATATCCTCGTACACGTGAAATTGACACTTAAACATCTCTGTCTCTCACTTTCCCTCCCAGACTGAACGAGGACGTCAGAGGATCTCCACCTTCCTCCTCCTGCTGCTCCTCATCCTCATCTCTCTGCTCGGGGGGCGGCACTCGACTCTGCCCGTGACCTCTTGGCCTCGCACACCAGTTGACCTCTGACCTTCACCCGCTCCCTTCTGGACGCAGAGAAACACAAAACACAACGGACGACAGAAACGCTTGCAGTTCTCTTTATTTTATTCTTTTTATTTCATCTTTTATTTTATTTTTTTAAATGCACGTATAGATATATCTATGCGTGCATATGTTGTCCTTTTTTAATTTTTAAAAATAGTTCCCTTCCCTTCACGATTGAGTGTGCGCTGCTCCCCACCCCCGTCAACTTTGACTGACAGATCGTCGTATAGTCACATGGCCCTGCTTCTTCCGTACGGTATTAATAAAAAGGGAGGCTGGAATGCTAAGCGAAAGGCATTATGGTACAGACTTGGAAACCTTTATGTTGCATTGAACTTAAAAATTATTTTTTATCTTTTATTATTATTATTATTATTATTATTATTATTAGCATTATTATTTTATTTTTTACCCTCATGCATAATCCATCCTCAATACGGTACCATACAGTTATTACATTGTGGACAAAGTTGTGGTAGAAAATGGTTTTTCTTCTTTTTTTTTTTGCTTTTATTTACCCCGTAGATGATTGGTTTGGATCGGAGTCGACATATGTGACATTGCAAACGTCACCGCGCTTGTTCCCACATATTTTCCCGCCCCAGGCGCAAAATGGTACCTGGCAAACTTCGGATCACCGCGGGTTGTTTTTTTTACGCCCTTCGCACAAAAACGGCGCCAGCTCCGAATCGCTACTGGGGGGGAAAAACAGAGCTGCAGCACAGTCTACAAATTCAATGGGTAAAAAAAAACGCAAAGCATTACTCTTCATATTCTGTAGTATATATATATTATTTATTCTTTGCTGTAGGTACAGATATTTTTTTTCCCGGCGACATTTCTTCGTTTGCTGTCATGACACCGATGGTACTCGGCAGGGCGGGAAAAAACCACGTCGGCCACCAATCGGATGCTGGAAAGTTTTGCCCGTCTTAACTCCCGCTCGTGCCACTTTGCGGGACATATTTTATCAAACTTAAAGGAATAGTTGAATATTTTTGGAAATACACCATAACAATGAAGCTTTGTGCTAAGATGAGCTAACCAGATGCTACACACATCTGCTTCTGGAAGAAATGGCAATGAAGTGTATTTCCTTATATATGAACTGTTAATTTAGAAAAAATGTTTAAACATTTTGACGTGAGTAACTTGTAGAGGTTTCGGAAACTCGGCTCCTGCGGACCGAGAGAATTTGTTCCCGCCCGGCTGCCTCGGCTCGGTCATCAGATTCCTCCCAAGGAGCCATTGAAAAAACAGACGCCGGTGTTTTTGTTTTGTTCTACATTTGTCAGTTTTACCTCACGGTCCGTCGCACAGTTCAGGTTAGCGAGGGAGAGTGGCGCCTACACACACGCACACACACACACGCACACACACACACACACACACACACACACACACGCTGGTGTGTACGTCACTGGCTCTGGGCGACGTAAAGAGGTTTCCAGTAACCTGAGCTCGGCCCCCAGGTGCAGCTCGCTGGACATACTCGCGCTGTTACACACACACGCACACACACTAACACACGCACACACACACACACACACACACACACAACGCTGTGAAAAGTTAGAAGCACAAATTACAGACGTTGAGACTGGGATGCAAACACAACCCTGATGCACACACACACAAATCTCTGCAAGTGAACCGTTTACTGTGCTTTGGAGGCAGTGGCATGTGTGTATGCATACACACACACACACACACACACACACACACGTCATGAAGACACATGTCATGCCCACATGGCGTCTCCCATGTCTGCTCTCATAACTCATATGCACACACATGCGGCTCTTGATGACGTCCGTGATTTTTGTCCTCTCACGCACTCACTCACACACACACACACACACGCTGGTGTGTACGTCACTGGCTCTGGGCGACGTAAAGAGGTTTCCAGTAACCTGAGCTTGGGCCCCAGGTGCAGCTCGCTGGACATACTCGCGCTGTTACACACACACACACACACACACACACACACACACACACACACGCGCGCACACACACTCCCTCTCTCACACTTCTATGCCCATATTTAACCTTTCTACCCGGGCTACTCTCCCATGACCACCACCCACACGACTGCTTCAACACCGAGACTGAATTTCATTTTTGTTTCTGCTCAGTATTCACTCGTTTAACGCCATCGTCGCCCCTTTTTATTTTTAAATTTATTCATTGTTTTTTTTAATTCCTCGCTGTGCTCTCGTGTTTGACGTCGTGGGGGGAGGGATCAAACCGGGTCACCTGATGCTCCCTGAACCACAGAGGTGCCGTGAACTCTGCATGGTCTGGTACTTTTACACGTTCACTGACACCAACTTCTGGTTAAACGTCGCCTCCACGAACCAAAAATACTTTTCTTTTTTTTTTAAATGTTTTTGGAAAAATTGGTACTAAAATCATCGCTGGCTCACCAATAGTTTAAAATAGTGTACGATAATTACTCACAGGCAGCTCAAACTATCCAGACTGAAAGTTGACCTAAAGATTCGTAACTTGCGAAACCACACCTGAGTTTTTTCAGTGTTAATCGAAGCTTTGTTCGGCTCATTTCAATATACACCTGAAGTATTAATATTAATATGTTGTGCCCTACTTATGCACAATATGTTGTCATCTGTTTCCACACGAAAACCAAACAAGCATATTAACAAGATGATTGTAGTGTCTCGATTTCCATTGATACAGCTCTGCGGCATCGATTAATTTAATCCGTTGATTATTTCGAAATGTTAATCATCAGAAGAAAAAAAAACATCAATACATATCCCAAAGATATTCAGTTTGCAATGATATAAAATGGAGGGAAAAACTCGCAGTTGGTATCAGATGGGTGGAGTTTGCTGCGTCAGGAGATTTTAGTTGAGACATCATCGCTAAAAATTGAACAAAACAAAGAATAATTTCCACATCCACAAAATGCTGTTTCAAGATTTTAATATGTACATTATGAATCACCCCCTTCCCCTAATTTGAACAAAGATTTGAATATAAGAATAATCCCGAGACAAAAGCTTATATTTAGTTTCGTATCGTCAGAAAACGTTTTGTGTACTTCTCACGCTGCGGCCACGTCTTTTGCTTTTTCGGGTTATTGGACTCTACGGCAGAAAAATAATAAAATAGAATGGTAGGGCTACGATTTAGGAGGATTTTGGAAGAAATTGCCAAAAGCATAATTCAAAAACGGATGCGTGTCGTTCGTGTCTCATGACCGTCCTCTCCCTCCCCCATTCATAAGTCCTCTGTCATTTCTGAATACATTTACTCAGAATCTGTGTTTATCTTGGCAACAGTTCAACCTCAAAACTCTCCTCAATGTTACTGATTCTGATGTTGAAAATCAGCTGTTGTGAAATTTTCATGTTCGGTGCGGAGCAATGAGAAAGAAATTAGAGCTACTTTATATATATATATATATATATATATATATATATATATATATAATCCTCGCAGAAAAGACGTAGGGTACTGCATCATTATGCAAACATTTTTTTCCCCCCTAATCTTTTGATTTATTTTATATTCTAGTTTACAGAGGGGGTAAAATGATCATCTTATTTTTTGGTTGTTTCGTCGTATCCGGGAGGGGGAGGGGGGGTGTGACCTTGTTTCTCCGAAAACGAGGCTAGTATTTTTTTTAAGAGTACATAGGCATTTTGCAGTTATTTGTATAAAGAAGTGGGTGACAACCTCTGCCTGATGTTTATTTTTTTGTAACTATATTACAGTTTATTTGCTGCTGTGTAGTACAGTGAACAGTTGGGAAAAAAACGCTGTCAGTGGCGACCATGACGACGAAGATGAGGATGATGTTCATTGCCCTGCTATCAGGCGCGGGTCAGGGGCAAATCTAGCAAAACCCCCCCGCCCCGCCCTGCTACCTGTGTTCATATTTTCAGAGTTGAATGCTGTTGTTTATTAGCTTTACAGGAAAGAGAAAGAGTTAAAAAAAATAATAATAATAATAGTGTGGAGGTGTGTATCCTTCGTATGTGCATTATTTTTCAGCGACGTACGTCCTATATGCGAAAAACGAAGAGGAAAAACAAACTGGCGGAAATGGAAATCCTTCTGTAAATAAGGAAAACTCAAGTTGTCGCTTTTTTTCATGTTATGATCGGCACCTCGCACGGTGCCCCGCCCCCTCTCTCTTTTTTTTTTGTTGATGTTTTTATTTCCTTCTCTCTTCTTTCTCTCTCTCTCTGTTTTTTTTCCTTGCGGAGGGAAGGAGGGGGGTCGGAGGGGTACTCAGAGGCGATTTGAGCATCTGCATAGTGTTTATATTTATCAAAACTTTTTTGCTTTCGATAGAGCTATTGCAATAAAAATGTGTTCATGTAACCGCTGTGGTCTCAATTTATTTTGATCGTGCTAATGTAGAGTGTAAAATATGATGTCTCGATTTCATTGAGGATTGTAAAGTTGCTTTTGAAAAAATTATTGCAAACATTGTACTGTAGCTGTTTGAATTGTAGTAACGCGATTGTCTCTCTCGTCGCAGCTATTATCGAGGACGCTCGCTCCTGTTGTCGCACAAGTTCCTCGCGCCTCGGATGGGTTTCATTTGGGGGATGGAAACGATCCGTCGCTGAAATTTGGGGCCATGTTGTTGGCACCAGAAGAAATGTCTCGTTCGCTAAAAAAAATGTCAAGGTTGTTCGTCTGCAACCAAACTTCGTAGGTTCTGTCAAATCGGGTGGAAATGGGTCCAGAAGTTTTTTGTGTGATATGCGTGAAACCATATAATCCCCCTGGCAGAGGTGATCGCCACGCAACCGCGTGATTGCGGATATCTTGTCTTTGCTAAACTGAGCTGACAATCATCGGTGTGTCGTCGTATTGAGTTCGTGGACCTTTGGCCTGTTGAAGGCCTCACTCCCTGAAGATCTGTCTCTTTTGCAGACGAGGTGTTTTCGGACGATGACAACAGTTCCGCGTCCTAAAGTCCAACTGTCAAAACAATCCAGAGTCCACTGTGGTCATGAGGGGCGGTCAGCTGAGAGGAGAGGTTTGATCTCACACGCACACACACACACACACACGCGGCCGGCAGGTGTACATGCTCTTCCTGGTTTCCTCTCACGCAAGTCCGTAAATAAACAGCTTTAGGGCAACGACTCTATAGTTCAGCACCGACGTCGCAAATGATTGTTCAAGCTTATTTGCAACTGAAAAGTAACAGCGGACAGAACTGTTCCATATTCCGATTCCTGCCATTTTAGTATTATATTTATTAGTCGGTTCCAGCCCCCTCACAACAAGTGGTTTGATTCTGTATGAACTTTGTTTGAAATCCAAAGTGTTTCTCTGCGACGTCGAATATTCGTGGTGAGATCTGCGATGAACGTCAACGTCAACTGTATTGTCAATTCCTGCAATATTGTTCCAGACGTGCAGAGGAATTGAAAGAACATTCATATAATATACATAATATAAAGTAATATATACATTAAATAAATTCTTAATAGTGCAAAAGTAAGAGTAAGGCAAAACCACACGGTATAGAAAAGCTAAAGAAATTGAAAATGTGCAATGGAAAGGATATACTGTACAGTATATGTGTGATATACAGGAAACTAAATAAATAGAATACATTGAGAATGTGCAATATGAAGGACATGGAGTGCAGATTGAGTGTAATGAATGTAGAGGGCGCTGTTGAAAGTCACAGGGTGTTGAAGCTCGGAGAACAGCATTTTTCTCTGTTCAATAAAAAATAGTTTTCAGGGCCTTTAGAAAGTCATTTTCATCTTCTGCCCACATCACTTATTTTCTATCTACAGCCTCAAATAAAATCTAAATTTGTACAGTGAAGCATCTTTTCACACTTTAATCCTTTAACAGGTCACCAAAACACAGACTGTCATGAGCCGAGGGAAGTCGCTTTTGATCCCGCTGGGTTTTTGTAACACTTCAATACGAGGCCCAAAGCCTCTTGGCCAATGTGAATGAGTGTCGCACCAGGACTGGAAACTGAGTCCCCAGTTGCCTCTCGAAGCTTTTCGGCTGCAGTTTACCGATTCGCCTCTCGCGTCTGTTTTTGTGATTCAAGAACTCGGTGCCAAAGCCGGAGTGAGCTGCAGTTTGGCAAAAAAAAAGAAAAAATCAACTCAAGTGTCAATTGGTTCTGGGAATCCCCCCCGGCAACTGGCTTCCCGGGAGCCAATGAAGGCCTGGCGTTCATTGCCAGGGTTAATGGAGCCGTTATCAGCACTCGCATCGTCTGCAACGATTACCTCTGACGAACATAGATTTAAAAAGATCTCTGCACATATCAAACGTCAGCCGTTGTCCAGTGAAAACGATTCAAATCTTTGGCTCAAACGCTGATATATTACTCTCCTTGAACAGCTGATTGCACTCGGACACGTCACTGGTTTGGCCTGAATCGTGTATCGTAATGTCGTATTGCAATGTTGTTGAATACGTCAGCAGTTTGTGACAGGTGTCGAGCCTTCTCGTAAATGTAAACCTTCAAAAAAAGCCACAGCACGAGATGAGAAAGTGAATTATTCATGTCCTCGTGTCCGGGATCTCAAACCCACTTCCTGCCCTGCATCAAAAAAGCAGACCAAGTTAGCAGATAGTGGACAGAAAGGGGCCGCACAGGAGTCCAATGTTGTTTCTCGGGAGTTACCATGTGATTCATTCTGTGCAGAAAGGTGTGATTATTGGACTTGCGTTCATCAGACGGACAGTAAACATGACTCCATATTAATGAAACTGCTGAAAATGTTCTTGCTCCGTGTAAATAGGCGACGGTTTGCAGCTTGGTTCCTTGTTGTGCTGCTCCGATGAGGCCCAAAAAAAAAAAACGACATTACAGTCCAAAAAGTTATTAGCATTAGCCTCAAAGCCTCCACCTATCTTGGGAGAGTGAATATTGAACTATTAGATTTGCCTAGTGTCACTCACAACAATATTAATGCTAATGTTGCTCTTTATTTGCTGTTTTCCCTGAAGTGGCGCAAATTCTGTTATTGGTTTACTTTCTGCTGTGACCCGCGATTAAGAGAAACAAGGTGCACGTCGACCTGAGCAGACATCCAATCACACTTATAAGTGAAAACTAAACATAAATACTCCCTGGTTTGTCCGAAGCTTATATGATTCCCCAGTATGGCCACTGGAGGGTGAGTAATAATAACTAATAATTACACGCGGCTGGCATGAAGCCATTATTATCATTTAGTGAGTTCGCAGATAAAGGTTTGGGAGTGGATGGTTGATGGAGCAGGTTTGGACGATTCACGGACTGAAACGGTGACCTTTAGTAACGGGCCTCTAGTGTGTGTGTGTGTGTGTGTGTGTGTGTGTGTGTGTGTGTGTGTGTGTGTGTGTGTGTGTGTGTGTGTGTGTGTGTGTGTGTGTGTGTGTGTGTGTGTGTGTGTGTGTGTGTGTGTGTGTGTGTGTGTGTGTGGACCACGCAGGGGGCATTTCAACACCAACATGTGACCCGCTAGAGTTTCATTACTGATGGACGAACCAGTGGGCCCACTGGGGATGCAGACTGGGGTTAGAGTTTCAAAACAACACCCAGTGTGTGCGTGTGTGGGCAAAAGTTGGCCGGTATAATGAGGAGATCTGATGTACGCATATTTTCAACTATTAGCGCGGCCATTAGCGTCTTCGTCAGTGAGTGTAGTCGAAGCCGCCGGAATCCCTCCGCTAACCCCTCACACACGCACATGCACAGATGTTTGCCTAATGAGAGGCTGCGTCACAGTTCCTCCTGACCGCCTCTCGTTTCCACGCCGCCCAGCGGGAGGCCTGACCTCGTTGATGTGATGCCCCACAACAGCATTCGTCTTCAAGACAGGGGGCCGAGGCCCCTGGCTCCGCCTCCCCTCCACCTGCTGCAGCTATTTAGGGTAGCAATCGACGGGGGGACTTTGCCGTCGTCTTCCAGATCAGCTCGGCGACTATAGACATCAGATATGTGTTGGGGGGGGGAGCGCCCGCCCTCGCAAAATCACGGCTGCCATTTTGCTAACTGTTCAAATGCAGAATCCAGCATGAGCATTAGCCACGGGGCCGCATCGGAGCACTTGTCAAATGCTAATGAGATCATGGTCATTTCATTTTTCCCCACTTATGCTGGTCTCACTCTGAACACGAGCCGAATTTCAGCGTTGGGTTACTCGCGCAAGTTTGGCCACAGGATCATTTGTGTTTAGCCGCGTGAGTAAACACAACCCGCGAATATCTGGCCATTCTGTCTGATAATTGGCCTTCGCGACATCGCATCGGGCAAATATTTTTTAGAGTTCAAATATTTCAACTCCAAAATATGGTGCGGAATTTGCGTCCTTGCATTGAAAAAACATCTCCACCTAAACTTTGATAGCATCAGTATTCACAATCTAATAATGTCCTACGATATCAGTATTTACTTCTGATACTTGAAGTACATTTTGTGGATAACTCTTCTGTCCTTTTAAGACTTTTACCCCGCGATGCAGGACTTTTACATCTTAGTATTAGTGGTTTTATTTTAGTGACGGGTCCCGGGTCTTCATCAGCGATCCGAGAAGGCCTTGTTGAGGACCTGTGGTGTTTTTGTACACGTTGTATTTGTACGTTGGTTGGTTTCATTGCCTGTGGGTCACCCACACAGTCCTACACAACCACTTGCTGGTGCCACTTTATGAGAAACTTTAGCTTAATCCCTTTTGATTTTGAACCACCAGCAAAACCCTTTCTTTACAGTCAATCCCTATGGGTATGTGGGAGATTTTCCACCCGTCGGCTTTCTCCCTTCGAGGCTTCGTACAAATCTTGCCCACCTTCACTGGCTCAAGACGACCAGTCCTTGTGTGTGGAGATTCTCATTCATCCAGATCGTCAACCTGACATCTGTGACCCAAGTCCTGTTGCTCCTGCTCTCATCGACCCTTTGCCGACAGAAGAGGTCAAGACGCAGGATCAGGATGTCAGGATCCTCCAGTGTGGAATTAAACCTCTGTGATAATATGATTACAGTCATGCACATTTAGCCGTGGCTCTCAAACTGATTCTAACGGAGCAGGGATCCTACATCTTTGCTTAAGGACACTCTGGCAGGACACCTCGGCCTTTTTTGGCCCTGGGAACATGTAATCCGTTTTGTTTTTTTGGAATGGGATGGCCTCTCTTAAGCACTGGGGGAACCTCCCAGCTGCCGCCACCAGCCGTGTGATGCAGTGCTTTGTGTTTTGTTGTGCGTCCCAAACGTACCTTTGTGCGCAGAGCGGAAGCCGCTAGGGGGGGGGGGCGCTCAGACAAAAGATCAGCATGTCTTTCCAGGAACCAGCAGGCAGCGTGGTGGCTCCAAACAGCTTAGAGAGCTGAGACAACGGGCCTGGATACAACCACAGACCACCTCACCTCCGATCCGCTCTCGTCTCCATAGCTCAGGAAGTAGATTACCCACGAAAGCCTGTTGCCTCAAACGGCTTTATGAAACCAAAACAATAGCCGCAGCTAAGAAAGAGATCCTTACTGTTGGCTCCCCGTCTTTAATTTCTATAGATTCTTTTTCTATATTTAACGGGCAAAAGGTGGTAACCTGATGCAGAAAAATGCACCAAGGTTGGATATCTCACTCTTCGATGTGATGCTTGTCAGTTACATTTTTAAGAGGAATTATCTACTTGTCATTGGTTGTATCCAACACTCATATACAAAGGGAAGCCTGTACCGTAAAATACATTACTCTTGACAGCCTATTAACATCTACACTTTGAAATTATCTCCCAGCCAATATACAGTAGATATGATATTATTATTTATGCAGAACACGAGAGAGAATTGAATCTTAATACACTCCCACACGGTGCTGCGATGCTGCCATCTACTGGTCTCTGACTGTGACAGCAGTCCCGCGCTGATTTATTCAATGATTTGGGATTTGAGATCATGGAATCAATAGTAAATCCCTGTCAGCATAACTTCGCCCATCACCCAAAAACAAATCTGCGATTGATTCAAATCACCGAAATCTTTGTTTGACATTGTGTTTGACAAGTCTCACCTTGTGCTGTGGGCAAAACACATTTTAGGGACTTCATGATATTGAGACGTATATTCTGGATAATGCAGTCATTCCTTTTTTATTTTACAAGAAACAAAATGTTTTGGTTATAACAACTCGTCACTTTATCTTTCACAGAACACACGTTTCTCCCACTCTGTGAAACATGTGTATGAAGTTATGGCATGAATCTTCCATGTGGTGATAAAGAGAGAGGGTTGATGGATTTACAGTTTTTTGTTGAAAACTCTTAATGTGAGATATAGTCCATAATCATTGGATATCTGTTTTAATTTTTGACAGGTGAAAGGACATATCGGAGAGAAATCTGGTGATTGTGGATCGCCGCTGTAGCAGATTAAGTGACGTTTAGACTTTTCACGTTTCAGAGTGTCCCCGCAATGTCCCCCAAAAGTTCCCTGTGACGCATTCCGTCATGGTGCGTTCACACCGGACTTTGCGCGTTTGGTCCGCGGCAACATTTGCGCTTATTTGCGTCATATGTAAGGCGAATATTTGCCCGTTCTTCCTTCGACTTACTGCCACAAACCTCCTCTGAACAAACACACACAGACTCTTGAACGTGAACTGTTGAAGGAAAAAATGGCAGACAGGAATGTCGATAGGAAAGTCGATAGGAGAGCCACACAAAGCGGTTGCGCTAACCTGGGCTACAGCTAGCTATTCACGTCGGAAACCGGAAGATTTGTGTCAGAACAAAGGCAGAATCCGATGACGTCACGGCGGCGCTATGATCCCCCCGTCTCGGCTTTGATCGGAGCCCTTCAAAGAGCACTTCGTCGTCTTTGCTGAGCAACGGCCACGACAAGACTTACTTTCATCTGCCGTCGACCAACAACGCGAGAGGGGGAAACACATCCGCTCCGGTAGAATTCGTCCTTCGACTTTGATCCATTCTCGAGCCACAGATGGAATACGACACACTGTCAATATGGACGAAGCGGCAGAACTCGAATTACGCCGGAACAAGCTGCGGGTCTTTGTGGCACTCGTGGTCGTGAGGGTCCTCACCAAGTGCAAAGTTCTCAAGAACCTCAGCCAGCGGACCTGGGTCAAGTACACCCGGCAGGTGACGGCCAAGACGATGGAGAGACTCGACATCCAGGACGGCCTCTGTCCCGACGTGTCCAGCTGCAAAAAGGTTTGCACGGCCGTGGTCAAGGACCTGCAGCACAGACTGGACGGCCGGTTCCTGACGGAGTGCGCCTTGACGCTGCAGGATCCGGCCCTGGAGGAAGTCTTTGTGACCTCCCTGCAGAAGCACATCACCAGGCACTGTCGCCGGCTCAAGACAAAGAGCCGATTCATCAAGTGCTGTAACAAAGTCCTTCCTTGGTTGATGTTTATAATTGTCCTTGTAAGTATGGTCTCACTCGTAACACTGCTGGTATTCTTCAACTTATAGCCCTTTCACAGGCTACTGGTCCCAGTGATGAGGTCCTTTGGGGTTTACTCCAGGTGCTCCTGTTGGCCCCCGTCCGCACTAGTATGGCATCAAATGACTGTCTTCATTACGAGAGAATGTGTGCAATATGCGCTCGAACCGAGTTTCTGTTTCCCCGCTCCCACATGTATTGCGTGTGCATGCGCATGATCTCAAACACTTGTACAGAAACATTTTGGAAAAGAAGATTCAAATTTCTTTGACTTCCTCAATCTGAAAGTTCTGCACTCCTGTATCCGATGTATCTGTGAAGGCAGACTGGACACTGTCGACGGGACTTTGACCAAAGGTTTGACGTGAACCTCATGTCGTCATGCCGTGACATCACCTGACGCAGGATTGTGACAAGACTAATACCACGGAAACACAGCTGTCATAAATAAGACAATGGGCCTCGCGCAAGAACCGTTCGAACAAACAGATTCTCTCATTTCTTCATCTGTGAAAGCAGAACTTCATTCTCCGATCTCGCCACTTTTTACTCTTTCATGCTGTTTTCATGGACGGACTCATTCCTGACATGGGGCAGGAAGTGTGTTGCCTTATATGGTTTTATCGGGGCTTTGTTTATGTTGATTAGTTATGCTCGTGAAGTTTTGCGCACAAATACGAACGTTCATCATGTTCACGCAGGTAATTCACACACTTCTCCGACGTGGCCGGTTCCCACGAACTCACGGTACGAACAGATGGAAGAGATATTTTGGATAAGAACAAAGCAATGTTCTTGCACAAGGCCCAATGTTCCTGTTTGTGGTCAATTCAAGGAACTGAATGTGTATTTAAGTGTTGTTCTGTGTAAGTTCACTGCCAGAGTCAAATTACTTGTACGCGAGGTTACCCGTGCTCGGACAATAAAGCTGATTCTGATTCTGGAAATGTTTCACTTTTTTTTTTCACACATTTTTCAGTTGCTCAACTTCATTGAATATGTTTGAGATTGTGCTGCGACATTTAGACACAAATGGAGAAAACATCCTCGTCAATTTGCTTGGAGATAACGTAACGTAATACTGACAACTGACAAATACTCACAACACAACCAAGTACTCACAACACAACCAAGTACTCACAACACAACCAAGTACTCACAACACAACCAAATACTCACAGCACAACCAAATACAACACAACTGAATACTCACAACATGACAAAATACTGGTACTCACAACACAACCAAATACTCACAACACAACCAAGTACTCACAGCACAACCAAATACAACACAACTGAATACTCACAATGACAAAATACTGACAACACAACCAGATACTCACAACAACCAAATACTCACAACACAACAAAATACTCACAATACAAAAAGTAACAAACACGGCTGGGACACTGTTGTTGCAGAGGAGTCACAAAAGTTGCGTATCCCTGAATGTTGTTGAAATATAAGATAAAATGTGACAATTGAAATAGTTTTCTCCATTTGCGTAGTTTTTTTAGTTGCATATCTGCGTTAAGTTTGAATGTAATCTCATCGTGTTTGGTGTGAATGCACGGAAAACTCTTCTGTAATTCCAGGATTTTCTCTGTCCGTCTCTGTGTAACCATTTCTGATTGGCGGAGCTTATTCTGCACTGTGACATCACCTACTGTACTTTGATCTGCTCTGCTTTTCAGCCAGTCGGCATTCTGCGATTTCACCCGAGGCATAGTGGGAGGTGGGCCACAAAGTATTTTCAACAGGAAATGCAAATGCATGTTTTGAACTATTTTAACTTTAACTAGAATTTCCTCAGCTTAACAGTCACCTCATTAAAACACATTCCGCAAAATCCGGATTTTCATTTGGATCTACACCAAATTACACTCTTGATATCAGTCCTCTAAATAAGCCCGATTTTTCTTTTTCTTTGTCGATGATCCATGAAATTGGTGAATGACTTTCAGGACACAATAATTTGGACATAGTATTTATTTCAGTCTTAAAAGTTTATAACAACTTCTGGATAACATAACATGAAAAACAAAAATAGAACAAAAAAAATTAATACACATTTTTGATCGCAACCCAGTTTGATAAAATTAGAGTTCATGAAAGCAGTTTTGAAAAAATCAAAATAAACAACAGGAATCACAAGTAATCCCCCCCCCCCCCCTCTCAGACAAGACTTACAGTACATCAGGAGTCTGATCACATCGGCGACCGTTACACCGGATCTCAATGTTCAGACGCCTGTTTCACCAGAGTCCAGCGTGAAGACTGGAACCGGTTCTGGAGAACGGGTTCAGGTCAGACAAAGTGGATTTGAGCCCCCCCTCACACCCAACCTCCCCTCAGAAACCCAGGCTCTCTTTTTTATTCTTTTTTTACAGTAAAGCCCAGCACCTGGAAAAAATAATGCAATCATGGTTTTCAGACAAAAATTTCAATTGAATCCGTTTTCTCGCACAAAACATCGGTAACATTCCCCAAATCATTAGACTACCTAAAAGCAAATCCCCTTTTATTTCAGTTCAACATTTATTAATTCTACAAATTGAATACAAAAGGTTTAAGCGATTGGCATCGTTAACATCATACAAGACTATTATGTCTGAGGGAAAATGGCTCTCGTCTGTGTGTCTCGTCTAGTTCGCTTTATTTTCCGGTCAAATGCAAAAAAAAACCTGGGTGGAAAACAATCTCCCCGCAGCCGAATAGAGTTTATATACCTTTTAAACCTCTCTTTTTTTTCAAATATATATATTTATTATATATAAAATACTGTTTCATTCATAAAAGCCTTACTTTGTACAATATCTGAGTTGGTGTGTGTGTCAGTGAGCAGTGGAGTGAGTGGATGAATACAATGAGTGTGTGTGTGTGTGTGTTTGTGTGTGAAGGCGTGAGAATGTGCGCGAGCTAAAAAAAAAAAAAAAAAGAATCCGGAAAATCGTAACAAACAGCTGATACTGACCGAAGAGCTAATACACAAAAAAAAACGAAGCTGTTTTACATAATATACACATTTTATTACTTACAAAGAAAGAAAAAAACAGGGGGGAAGAGAAAGAGAAGGTGTTGGCTGGCAGTTAGCGGGCGAAGCTACGGCAGCGTTAGTACCAGCAGGTGTGACGCCACAACACGACGGGAGGACGACAGAGAAAGAGAGAGAATGAAGACGAGCTAGTCATTCAAAAAGAAAAAAGAAAAAAAGGCAGTCAGCGTCACGAAAGGAAAGCTCATCGTCAGTGCATCTCATCGTGGATGTTCCGAAGTCAAAAAAGTGCCGATTTGGTTAATCACCCAGTCCTCGTCAATAAGCCCCACCCCCAAAAAAGGGAACAAAAGAGCACTTCTGTCTGGAACCTCGATGAACAGTATCACATTTTTTTGTTGCACCAACGTCAAAAGTGTGTTTTCTTTTTTTAATATGTTTAAGTGAAAGGGAAAGAAGGGGAAAGAGAGAAAGAAAAAATGCACACATCCGCCGTGGCACCGTTTAGTGGATATCTTTCTGCTTTCATGTTGAGGTACTTCTTAAGAAAAACAAAGACTGAATGTCAGATTTATTCACGTCAGTTTTTTTTTTCTTTTCTTGTTTTTTGTAAGCTGTGTCGCACAGTAGCACCATTGTTTAAGTTTTAACACAATTAGTTTGTTTTTCCCCCCCTCGGAAGACAAATGCACCATAGGAATTCCACCTCGTCGCCAATGGCGACCACCACAACTCCACCCCACCCGCCCCCCCTCCCGCTACTTGTCCCTCATCCAATCATCTATCGTTAATGATTGGTCGTCCCCCGGCAACAGTGGGCGTGCTCGCGGTTGCCGTGTGCCGTTACGTCCTCTTCATGCAGACCACGCAGCGGCTGACGCGCGTCCCCAGGTTTCCCGCCTTGAGAGTCTCCGGCTGGGGCTTCCTGCAAGGGTCAAAGGTTAAAGGCCATTAAGACGGACGTGGAAAAATCCATCCAAATCATTTTGATATATATATAGATATCTTCATTACATATTCTGTCCACCAGAGAGCGCTGACACATCTATTACTTGATGGTAAAATGTCCCCCGTTTTTTAAAAAATCTAATTTTGTCCTTTCACATCTACGTACGTCATTGCAAAATTTACCAGCAGCGCTTGTGGGTAGATTTTAAAAAAGAAAAAGAAAATGAAAAATATATAACTTTGTGCAAATCCCTTATCGGACCCTTGACCGTTCTCCCATTCCACAGCTTCACTAGTCACCGAAGCGCCCGTCCATACCTGAACATCTCAGTGGCTTCTACTGTGGCCAGCCAGAAGGAGTAGGAGTTGCCGTAGTAGTTGCACGTCCCCCTGCCGTGGCACTCGATGAAGGGAGCGCTGCGGAACTCCTCCAGGCAGGAGCCAGGGGAGGCCAGGGCCTGACCGGAGCCCTCGGCACCCGCACTGGTGTGCTGGGGGAGGGAAAGGGAAGAGGAAGGGAGTGTCACATGCGAGAAGAGGACCGACTGTTCAGACGGTTTCGACGTTGGAAGCAGATATTGTTGAGAGGCTGGAGCACGCAATTGTGTTGGTAAGTGTGTACCATCATGAAGGAGTATCCGATCCACAGAGCTTCCCAGTTCGCAGGGCACGAGGGAATCCGGATGGTCTGACTGTGGACTGCGATCACCATGGCCGGAGCTTCACACACCGAACACCTTGAAAAGAAAGAAAGAAAATGTCGAAATGAAATACCTCACATCCGACTCGGCTCCCTCATCCCCCCTGTCCCGCCCCCTCTACCTGCTGATGAACGGCTTGATGCCCTCCCCGGTGATGGGGGCCATGCTCATGGGCATGGGCTCCGGCGTGGACAGCCAGTAGGAGTAGTCGTTGCGGGAGGCAAAGTTGCAGACGTTGTTGATGTTGCAGAACATGAAGGGCATGGTGCTGAACCGGCGCAGGCAGCTGCCCGCCGTGCCTGGAAGGGGAAGAAGATAAGGTAGGACCGCAACAACGAACGCTTCGGGTCCCAAATCACTTTCTGGTAAAAACAAAAATCTCCCGTACCGAGGTCTTGTCCGTGTGCCCTCTCGTTGCCCTGCACGTAGAGCAGGGAGTATCCGTCGTAGATGGAGCTCGTCCCGTCGGGACAGCTGGGCACATCCTGACCCTGGCTGTGTCTCGTGATCAGGAAGCCGTGGGCTGCAGAGGCTGTTCCCGGAAGACCAGGGGGGCCCTGTGGACCGTCTGAACCGGGGGGACCCGGGTAGCCACGCTGACCTGAAGAGGAAAGGCAGATATTTGATCAAGGGAACAGTTTTGGGGCTTAAGGATCAGGGAAGTTGTTCCCCCTAAAATGATTATTTGATGTTTAACTTTTTGGTCCAAGATGATGGTTTTACGTACCGGGCTGGCCTGCAGGTCCAGTGTCTCCCTTCCTGCCAGGTGCGCCGCTGAAGCCAGGCGGACCCTCCGTTCCAGGATCTCCAGGGTTACCAGGTTGACCTGAGAACAGCGAGATTTAAACAAGAGATGCTGGCAAGTTGCATTATGTTTCATTTTGTACAGTGATATTTTGTAGGAGGCCAGATTCACCCACCGGTGAGTCCGTCGCGTCCAGGAGACCCAGGCTGGCCCCGAGAACCAGGCTGGCCCTGAGGACCAGGGGGTCCTCGCTCTCCCTTCACCACAATGGGAGTCGGAGAAACACCGGGATCACCGGGAGGGCCTATGGGTCAAATGTTGCAGAGGAACATAATTCAAATTCAAAAAGGCAAAACAATTCAATCGACTTCAAAGGCACATCTCAGTGTTTAAACGCCCACCAGTAAGTCCAACTTCTCCAGGATCTCCAGGAAGACCGCTGCCACCGGGAAGTCCGGAGTCTCCCTTCGGTCCTGGCAAAACAACAAACACAGTTTATGATACAGATGAGATTGAAATAGATATCTTGGATGTAGAGAGACTGAGAAACTGCTGTGACAAGGATTGTGGACTGACCAGGGAATCCAGGAACGCCAGGCAGACCGATGTCTCCCTTTATACCGGGGCCGCCGGGAAGACCAGAGGTACCCTGGGAAGAAAGCGGCGTGGACAAATTCTGTAAATTTGCTTTTCTTCGATCCTTCGAAGGTTAATGGAAAAGGAACTGTAACATTGTGATCTTACAGGGAATCCTGGAACACCGGCGTCTCCCTTCTGTCCGGGGAAGCCGGGCTGGCCGGGAGCGCCGGCAATACCCTTCTCTCCCTTAACGCCGCCACTTCCTTGGGGTCCACGAGGACCCTCGGGACCGGCTGGACCTTCACATGCAAATGCCAGAGGGGTTCAAAGGTCAGGTACAGTACGACAGAGAAACAACACATTTAGATTTCTCACTCTGGGATCAGTTGCATTTATCAGAGCCTGCAAAAATCACCTGAACTCGTGATTTCATATTTTAAATAATCTCACATAAATAAACTTATTTCGTATAAACACAGTTCACTTTACTTTGCAACACAAAGTCAAGAAGTTGCATTCCCAAATTTGGCATCACCGTCTGAGAAGCATTTAATTACTTATTCTAATAAAAGACGGTTTATTGATACGGAACATAAAACACATTTTACATTTAATTCTGCCTGTCACTTTAGTCAGAATTTCTCAAAGTTGACCAGGGATTACAACATTTGCAATTTCTTTTAAATTGAAATAATTTTTTTTATCCAGAGTAGCTTCACATCTGGGGAAGCACAATTTTTTTTTGTTTTTGATTCTTGTACAGATGATCCTCTACAACAAACTGGACCACATTTTAGTTTTGTGTGTGTGTGTGTGTGTGTGTGTGTGTGTGTGTGTGTGTGTGTGAGTGTGAGAGAGACCTCCAACTCGTCCTGTGGGATAAACAGAGAGTGAAATCCCGACCACTAACGGGTCAACACAAGCTTCAAAATTTTCACACACACACACTCACAACAACGAATTCAATGTTTGCTCCTGAAATTATTAAGCCATAACAGCTTTTGTCACGGATTTTGTCATTCTCATTTTCAACAGAAAACCCTGTAAGAGGAAAAAACATGGAGCTTCCCCTTTGCCCCCAAAACAAACCCCCATGGAAGAGCAAAGAGGATCAAATACACCATCAAACCACTGGAGTCTAACCTGGAGGACCTAGGGTTCCCAGAATTCCCGGGGTAAAGTGGAGCCGGGTTGACGGTATGAGGTACAAAAAAAAAGAAGGAGAGGAGGTTTAGGCAGTAGCATTAGAACAGAAACACACAAGTCAGACTAAACCACGACAGGTATTTTATCTTCACACAACAAGGAGGTTTTAAACCTATCGGACGGTTGTTTTAGCTTGTAGATGATTGATATTTACGGAGCTGTTTCTATGTTGCTGTTAATCTGGTTCAATTTAAACCGATATTCTTCAGCCAACAACGAATCTCATCATTCGCTCCACTGAAGTCCCATGGCAGAAAAAAATTAATGTTGGGCCATATTGAATTTCAAGAGTAAAGTTGAAATATTACACGAAAAACACATTACTTGTAAAGTTGTAATTAAAGGGATATATTTTCCCTCTAAAATTACACGTAGCCTAAAATAGCGCTCGGTTCTCATAATGTAATGAGCTTCTCTCGTAAAATTGCGACTTTATTCTTGAAATCTCCAAATTCATTTTCATGAATATGACCCTGAATGTCTTATTTTGTAACCGTTAAATTATGACTTTAGACTCAAAACTTTGTCCTTATTTTTATTGTAGTTAAATTATGACTTTATTCGAAATCTCTGAATTATTTTTTCCAATACGACCTTAAACCCGTAGTCGTAATTTTAATTATCATTAAATTACAACTTGGTTCTTACAAAATTACAAAAGGTAATTATGATACGACATATGCTACGTGTGAATGACTAATACCTGATCTTTTAAAAATATTAAATGTTAAATGCTAACGTTATTTTAACCCTATGTACAAACAAAAATAACTAAATTAAAATAACATCCAGCGCAACTGGAACTACAGCATGTGACACATGATTAAAAACAATGATTTAATTTTGCAGGTGAGTTAGTCACGTGGTGTTCGTTTAACTGTAAAAATGCGTAACACAATCTGACTTGTTAGACTAAATACCTACGTGTGATTCAGTTAACATGCCGATTGTGCCAATTTTTTAATCTTAGGTGTGTTATAGATGTAGATTTATTTTCATTATAAGTTCTTTTCAGAAGGTGCTTACTTGTTAAAGGTGCGTTATTCTACCATCAGTGTGCATGAAAATTGAAAGGAGACGTTTCATTCAGGGTGGGGAAAAGAGGAAAATGCAGGTTCCAGGTGAAATTTGTTCCCAGCGGATCAGAGAGGGTGAGATTAAAACTCATTGTTGCTGTAAAAGATCGTGCAGTAGGAGTCTGGACGCCGTCCGTCTGACCTGAGGGACCTGCGGCGGCCGGTGGGGCACGTATCATCGCGCCAAGGGGCGGGGCCACACCATGTGTGGGTGGGGCCACACCACAGGAAGCAGGAGGTAAAATGTTCACACCATCAGCATTTATTACCCAGACAATTACACTCGAGTGTTTTGTTTTTTTTCCTTAGCCCGACACAGTGCTGATGTGTGGTCCGAGCTGACGTGAGTGATTATCTTACTGCGAATTACGCGACTCAATATCTATCATGTTATATCTGATTATTATTTCTCGTTTGGAAGAAAGCAATCGTTTTGGTGATTCAATATCAATTATAGCAGATTAGAAAGTGGAACACGTCAGGAATCTTTTTCCAGCACTGTGTTAGGCTTGTTCTCAGTGTGTGTGTGTTTGTGTTGGGACAAGCAGCGAACCCATGCAGAAGACGATGATGATGATGACGATGATGACGATGATGATGATGATGATAATGATTGGTGGGACAAAACAAACTCGAGACAGCAAAGCCAGACGCAAACACGCAATACTCACAACTACACGCTCAAATGATTGTTGCTTATATTCATGGAAAAGCGTTTGGAGACTAACGTGAATTTTTTTGTTTTTTTGTAATTAACATTAATTGTAACTAGGTCCTGAATATTTTGCTGTACATACACAAAATGTGTATTAATCCACCACTGAGAGTAGATCCTAAACAAAACACACTTTGCTCCTGATTGAGCCGCATTCACCCAATCTGCATTTGGAAATTATGGAAGCTTATATTCTTTAAAAACTTGCAATTAAGAAAATTAGTTGATTTTGGCCTTTTCATGAGATTCTCTGACAATAAACGTCCTAATCCGTCAAGATGCTGTTGAGAGTATTTTAGCGTTTGTCTCAGGTTCAGCTGCTTCACAACCCAACGTTTCTTCAAAATGACCTCACATGACGACGTACAGTGCACAGCAGGTCAGGGCTGCGGAGAGATGAACAGATAACACCCTCCCCCATTTCTGGGATCGGGAGAATCGGGAGGGGCATAGGGGGTGAGGACATATGAGGACAAATGGATTGGTGGATAAGAGAATTAAAGATTAATAACTCATGCTCTTTTTGAGGGCGTGGTCAAACCCCCAGGTGGCAAACAATGATTTGTGTGTGAGGGGCACTCCCCCGCCCCCTCGAGTGTGGAGGTGGAGGAGCAACACAAACTTCTATCATCAGTGCTCAGTGATCTTGACAACGACTAGACATGTGCGTCAAACAGTGACATGTGGCTGTTACGACTGGTGCCAGCGATTGGTGCAACCACGTCCCATGCAAATCAACAACAACTGACATGGAGACGAAAGCGTTGACGTTCAAAACAGTGCACTCTGCCATTTGCTGCTTGGTTCTCACACTTGAAAGTGGAGCCTGAACGAGATATGTTTACTGCAACTTCCGAACTCCACGAACCACAGGATTACGCGGAGCAAACTTTCTAAACTACAAAATCCTAACAAAGACGCAAGTACAGTAGACACGTGCAAAGTATTCGTGTGACGCCAATTAGCGTTGAGATCCTCCTGACGTCTGCATCAGTAAGAAAACGATCAGATATCCGCGGGTCACAGTACCATTTGTGTTTACTTGCAGGAGCCACCGAGTAAAACAAACCATTACTCAGCCTACCGGTCTGACGGAGAAAACCAGGCAGCAATTTCTGACAGTGCATGTGGCGACAAGTATACTATCCAAGTGCTTTACCTGCTCGTCCAGGGGGTCCGGGGGGACCTTGGAGTCCTTTCGGGCCCTGCAGAGCCAGTCCTGGAGGCCCAGGAGGGCCGTTGTTTCCTGGAAGACCAGGGGAACCAGGGAAGCCAGCCTCTCCTTTAGTGCCAGGGAAACCTGGATTGCCAGAGGGACCGGAAAGACCTGGGTCTCCCTTAGCACCTAAACAGATAGTTAGAGTAGCGATTGTTATGTCAGTGCAGGGATGAAAATTGACATGTTATGTTCGTAACTATAGCTGGTGGTAACTCACCTGGCAACCCTGGAAGCCCAGAAGGACCGGGGCCACCGAAACCAGGAAGTCCTGCAGAACAACATGAGTCAGAAGTGACCTTAATAGAATCCAAATTACAAATGATTTGTTCCGAAACAATATGGCCAATGACTTACCTGGCTCTCCTTTGACTCCAGCCGGTCCTGGGATCCCATCCCGACCTGCCTGACCCTTGTCTCCTGGCAACCCTGGTGCTCCTGATCGTCCACCCTCTCCTGGTCTACCGGGTGCTCCAGTGAGACCTGGGGCACCTGGCCCCCCGTCAAGACCCTTAGGCCCAGAGATACCAGGAGAACCTGACAGGAGAGCACACAGAGAAGATGGATGAGTCACTGTTGTTTAAGTCAAAAACTCTCTACATAACTTGGAAGATTCATGCAGAACATCAGTACAAGTGCCTTTCCTCTGTCACTAGTCTTAATGACTTCTGGTGGTCTTTCTTAAACCTACCTTGGAATCCTGGGAGGCCTGGATCACCTTTGACGCCTGGTCCTCCAGGTAAACCTGGGAGACCGGGTGATCCTGGAGTTCCTTTGAGTCCTGAATTTCCTGGGAACCCAGGCTGGCCTGGCTCACCCTACGAGACACAGCAAGGAAGCAAAGTGTTAACCTACACTTGCACTTCTTTCTGAATTAGACATTTTTCTGTGGTTAAGTTCTGCACCTTGGGTCCAGATTGTCCAGGTGGTCCGACTCCCGCAGAACCTGGTTCACCTTTAGATCCAGGGAAACCAGATGATCCTGGCTGTCCCGGCGATCCTGGCCGTCCCGACTGACCTGGTAGACCCTTCTGCCCTGATGGTCCTGTGATACGGTCACAGTGAAACAGCAGCATTTATGGCACAGATATCAGGTGATTAAGTCTGTTCGATACTGATTAGATAGTTAAATACTGATAGAGAGCTATGAGACATTCAAACACACCAGGGAATCCCATTTCTCCCATGCTGCCTTTTAGTCCAGGTCCTCCAGGTCCACCTGAGCTTCCTGGGATTCCAGAATCTCCTTTGGGACCTTCACACAATGGAAGCGGCACATGAGAGATCTATTTGCGTGAATACATATGGATTTATGTAGAATGTGTTGGATGTCAAAATTATACCTGGTGGTCCGGGGAGTCCCGGGCGACCATCTGATCCCGAAAGTCCAGGGTCTCCAGGGAGACCGCTGATGCCTTTCTGACCCGGAAAACCTGGTGCACCTGTAGTACACACAAAAAAATATATTATAATAATACACTGACTAGTAATTGAATTGGATTTTAGAATGACTTGTTAAGAGGCAGTGAGCTGCACCTGATAGTCCTGGATCTCCTTTGGTTCCCTTGATGGCTAATTGTGTCGTGCTGGGACCCGGGGGTCCCTGGACACCGGGGTCGCCCCGCTCTCCTTTACCGCCAGGACCACCGGGTCCACCGTCTCTACCTGGGAATCCGTTTTCACCTGAGAAGGGAGACGTGAGAATCAGAGAGGTCGTTTGATATTGCGGTGTATGGTTGCCACTAAATTGTTATCATCTGCAGGAAGCCAATATCGTTTAGTGGCCTGGCCAATTTATCCGTCTCACTCTACCTTGTCAATGCATTTGTTTTAGGGCTTTATGCAAGAGATATGGAGAGTGTGCTTTTGTAAATACCTTTAAGTCCAGGAGCGCCAGGTCCTCCTGGTCCTCCTGGGCCTCCAGAAGGTCCTGGAGATCCCATGGGACCCATGTCTCCTTTGTTACCTGCATCCAGTCAGACATCAAAGACGAGCAAAGAGAAGTTAGAGCAGTGTTAACATTCTTGGCCTTGAGTCTGTTCTAGGCCAAATCCCATCAGCTTCTAGCTAGTTAGCATTGATTCTACCATCTTTTAAAGCCAATTTCTAATTTTTCTTTACGAAATGCTGAAAAATTACTTCAGTGTTACTCAGCCTTGACACTACAACATATATTTATCACTTAGTCAATCGTCGTTTGTCAGTCAGCTATCAGGTTAGATAGTAAGTCATAATTGTAGTTAATTGATGTTAGCGATGTATTTTACCTGGCAATCCAGGCAGGCCGTCCCGTCCAGGACCTCCAGGAGGTCCAGGGGTTCCAGCTGGTCCTGGAGAACCTGGGAAACCTGGAGCTCCTCTGTCTCCTGGCAATCCTGGGATGTCTAGACCTGGAGGGCCGGGGTCTCCTTTCCCTCCATTTGATCCAGGGAATCCTGCAACAATGACAGAAAGATTTCACTCTCTGGATTTGGGATTTTTCTGTTCAAAACCCTGGTTTTGAACAGAAAAGCTGCCTGGGGTTTCATTCCCGGAGATATGACTCCCACAGCCAAATAAGATGGAAATGTCTCATGATGAAAAATGACGATGATCTGAAAAATCTGATTGTCATCTGATCTGAAGACAAAAGCCCAGAACAGTCAAGATACCGGATATCATGTGCCCAAAAGTTCTGCAGTATTGCTTAATATGTAAATGATGTAATCTGAAACATAATTTACATATTATGTATATTATGTGCTCACATGGAAAGTGTGCAACATAGTTTGAACCCTTGTACCAAAATGACATCCAAACACCTTGACAAGCTCGACATGTCATGCACTATCCTGGGGTAAAACACATCAAAATATATCCTTATCATATGGCAAATGAGACTGATTACATTCTGCATTCATATTTTGATATAGCTCATCATATTTTTTACTACTATATATTTTCCAGTGTAACTGCAACCTACAAAAAGGACATTTTTCAACATATGTGTATTTATTTTATTTCAGGAAAAGTTGGGCAGAAAAATTTACCCAATCCAATCTTATTCATCTTACCTGGTGGTCCCATTGGGCCTGGAGTTCCAGGGGGGCCTGGGACCCCCAATGAGCCAATGGAGGGGGGTCCAGGTGGGCCACGAGATCCAGGGCTACCAGGTATACCGGGCTCACCTGCACAGGGAGAAGAGGGTGCGGCTGTTAGCTTGATATACTGGCTTCACACATTCATGCACATGTCCCTTTAGACACATCACATCAATAACAGAACCACAGAATACCTTTGGATCCTGGGCCGCCGTCAAATCCAGATCTTCCTGGTGAACCAGGGCCGCCAGGGAAACCAGAATCTCCCTTTAGTCCGGGGAAACCTTTAGATCCAGGGACTCCTGGTAAACCAGGTGGACCAGGAAGTCCAAAGCCCGGTTCACCCTGTCAAACAAACACACACACACAGGAAGCCAAATTAGTATGTTTATTGCCATGAAAGTATATCAATTCTCATCAACCTCTTTAGATGACTTTGAATGAATTTGCAATCGGTATTAATGTCGTATTTTATCTGTCTGTCCTTCTATAGACCTACCTTAAGTCCAGAAAGTCCAGGCTGGCCAGGGAGTCCATCTACTCCTGGTCTGCCTGGTCCTCCAGGAGATCCTGGCTGGCCGGGGATACCTGGGAATCCTGGAGGAGAAAAAGCAAAGAGGGTGGATGAAGGTAGAGTGAAAGGTAACAAGGAGGTATAATGGGAAGGAAGAAAGGGCAATACAAGTTTAGAGGAGGAGATAGGGGGACAGAGAGAGTAGTCAAGAGACCAGAACGAAAAGGGTGGAAGGATTGTTTGTCGGCGTCTTTACCTTTAGCTCCTGGGGGTCCAGGGAGTCCGATACCCGGGAGTCCAGGATCACCTTTTGCTCCTGGTAAACCAGGGAAACCAGGCTGTCCGGGCTGACCTGGGTTACCTGAGAACAGGAAATTACAAAAACAAAGCCAGTCAGACAACAAATACATGTAATCTTATTTTGTGGTGAGATGCATTCTAAATCGTGATTGTATACCTGGTGAACCTGACAGTCCGGGCTCGCCATCCTGTCCTCTGGATCCTGGTAAGCCTTTCTCTGCCACTGCTAGGCCTGGTTCACCTTTACCACCTGCGTGGTGAGAGAAAGCACAGGGCGAAAGGTCAGAGAATTGGGAAGTGAGTGTGTCCCACCCCTACTGATGTGTCTTTGAGCGATTCGAATCAGTTTCTTATTTGGAATCATCACTCGATGAAGCTAAAATGATCCTCTTACCGGGTGCGCCGGGGCCTCCAGGTCTTCCTGAGACACCCTGAATACCCTTCTCTCCTGGGGGCCCTTGAGGTCCAAAGCCAGGTGGACCAGGAAGACCCCTGTCCCCTGGAACACCAGGGGCACCTGAATCGCCGGGTAGTCCTCGTTCTCCTTTCACCAGCAGAGAGCCCTGTCAAACACAGTCACAAATACACATTAGTAATGAAATGGACCATGGATGGATCAATCCCTTTAAATATTTAGGAAGTAGAAGCTGCCTACTGGAGCTCCTTTGGGTCCAGGAGATCCAGGCTGTCCATCACGACCAGACCGACCATCCAATCCTGGCAGACCGGGTGATCCGGGGAAGCCAGTGTCACCTTTATCTCCCCTGATACCACTGACTGCGATTGCATCACCTGGGTCACCCTTCTCTCCGGGGAATCCTGGAGAGCCCTGAGGACCGGGGGAACCCTGGAACCGGAAGGATAAGAAAATAATTGAACTGGTTGTTAGTACTTTAGATTTGACCTTTCGAAGAAACCAATCCAACTTTGACTCATGGCCAGAGATAAAAGAGGATACGAGAACATTTCTGAGGCAGATACCAAGATCAATATGTGCAAATTTGATAACGCCAATTGTTTTTAGAGAGCTAAGCAGCTAAAACCTGTTATTGCTCCCTGCTGGACAAAATATGTAATAGTTCTAAAGGGACCTCAAGCATTTTTGCACCGCAATTTCCTGATCCGTGAACCGAAGGATTAAGCAAATATCCAACAAAATGCAAAAAGAATCAATGCTTCAACATCCAACTTCCAACAACCAAAGGGGAAAAAAGGCAAATAAAGTCAAATTTACACTCAGAGCAGAGGGAACCAAACCCCCGGTTGTAGTTCTTTATCGGGAATAGATTACCAAGATTTTGTCTGGTCTTTAAAGGATGTAGAAAGTAAAAACTACCCACAGGGGAGCCGACACCACCAGACGTTCCTGGAAATCCTCTGTCTCCTTTGAGACCTGGGCTGCCAGGAGTTCCTGGTAAGGCGGATGAAAAGAATAACAGTGAATTAACAGAAATAAATGTAAATGTCCCTAGTGGGAATAACTTTGAGGGGTATTACCAGGGAATCCAGGTGATCCCGCCGGTCCTTGGGGTCCTGGGACGGAACTTGTGCCAGTAAAGCAATTCACGCAGGTTTCACCTTTCTCACCTGAAATGGCATCCCATCATTGACATCAGTGTTTGTTTGTTTTTTCTGAAGCGTTTGTTTAATTTGACAGTAAACTTTGTGAGTAAACTGCAACTTCCTCATATTCTCTCACCTTTCTGGCCCGAGTTTCCTGGGTAACCTCTCTCTCCCTGCACGCCTGGACGCCCGGGCTCTCCGGTGACGCAGTTTTGAGCTGCACTGGAAAAGCCTGGAGGTCCAGGGGGCCCCTGTAGGCCCTGGCCACCAGGAGATCCCGGACGTCCCGGGGATCCTGGCAAAGAGATTCCTGGAGCCCCACTGTCTCCCTTCTGACCCCTCTCCCCAGGGAAACCTGGAGGTCCAGGCTGACCATTGCCACCAATTGCTGGGCGTCCTGGTTGTCCGGGGGGTCCTGACAAACCTAAGGAAGACAGGGGGACAATGTTCATACTTAGCAACAACCTGAGTGTAAATGACGGTGTATTTGAATGTTTGTCGTCTGTGTGAGTTTTGTCTTTACCTGTTGGTCCTCTGTCTCCTTTGAGGCCATTTGACCCGGGGTATCCGGGCTCACCTTTAGGACCGACCAGACCTCCTGACTGCCCGCCAAGCACCTTTAGTTAAATAATCATAACTATTATTCTTATAAAGTAAAAAATTCAAAAAGTATATCATCTAAAATTAAAAATAAATATGATACATAAAATGTTTTTTTAATTAAGGATTTCAACAGAATAAATAATGTGAAATATCAATAACTAATTGAAAAAAATCAAGGCAAGACAGAGATAAATGTCACTATCTAGTGGTCAGAAGAGGGTAGTGCACTGAGACGTCACATCAACAACAGCTGTTGAAAGGCTTTAAATATTTTTCATTTATTTAGGAATAAAATAAATGTTGTTGTTGTAACATTAGGGAGTATTTCATTAGATTTTATATCGGTAACTACACAGTCTTCATGTAGTTTCACTCACGCAATTATAGATTATTGGGATTCTGCTCAAGTTTTCCGTAAAAAGCAAAATGAGATTTAAGAGTTAAGATTGTTTTTTGTTTTTTAAATGGATAGAAGAAGAGTACACACCACTCCTGGTGGGCCGGGGTATCCACGATCTCCTTTTAGACCCTAAAAAAAAAAATGAAATGTTAAAATAACAACAGTATTGATATTACGACTTATGACCTGTTGAATATAATTCTAAAATACATTAGGGGATAAGAAGAAAACATACTCTCTCTCCATCCCTGCCTGGAGGACCTGGCAATCCTGAATCTCCTTTGACTCCCTGATGGTGAAAAAAGGAAATGAATAGAAAGTTGGACGAGTGATGAAAATTGGCATGATATGTATTTTTTTTTAAAGGCGTTATGAATTGTGTCGCGTGTTGGCAGAACTCACAGGGAAGCCTGGAGGACCCGGGTCGCCATCTTTGCCTGGTTTGCCCTGTCAAGAGGAGAAAAATATAGATCATGGACAGACTTTGTGTTTCATTTTTAAAGATATCATCATTGACAAAACTTAACAAAAATTTTTAAAAACGTATTTTCCCCCTGTACTTCCGCCTTCGTAAGGACCAATTTGACCTCAGACTTTTTCGGTTCATCGTCACTCCTTTTAAATAACTGTTCGGGAGGCTAAGATTTGAGTAAACGTAAACCCGAGAACATCTGCCCATTCTCTATTGGATGTGGACTCCAGTGACGTCGGGAGGACCTCGGCGCTAATTGGCTTTCGAGACATTTCGCTCGAGTTGACGAATTTCTTCTTTGCATCGACTTTATACGTAATCTCATACGTGCCAAACATCTGCTTCACATTTGGTGTGAACGCACCGCTAGGGTTTGGCCTTGTAGGGCGGATGGTTTGCGTAACATTACAATGCATCAGTAAATCCGTTTGTGTGTGAACTGTACTCACCCGTTTGCCGGCCTCTCCTGGTTCGCCCTTATCTCCCTTGTTTCCACCCGAGGGGCCCTGGGATCACAAGACACGAGGTGAGAAGAGCTTCGTTCAGGGTTCGCCTCTCTCAATAACTCTCCTTTCTTATTCATGTATTATTTTTTTTATTCCCATAGATACTCACGGGAGGCCCTGGATAGCCTGGATCGCCCGGTTGGCCGGGAATTCCTGGATCACCCTGGAGACAAAACACACGAAAACCATAAACGGTAAATTACAAAGTTCAAATATTTCACTCAACAATTCTTCACTTTTGCTGGTTACTAGGCGAGTTTAGAGTTATTGTGCCGGCCATTTTTGTTATATTTCCTTCAGAAAGGCTTTTATTTTATTTTATACTTGTCTTAAAAAATCAAAAGGTCCCTCATTCGAGCGTAAACCTCAAAAAAACGCAAGGCGTGATTATCACCAAAGGAGCGGACGGATCGAACTGGTGATTTTTCAGGGTGGTGGCGTTACCTTGTCTCCTCTCTGAATCTCCGTCTCTGGCGGCCTCTTCTGCTCCCCCACCTGCCCCGGAGGACCGGCGGGTCCCGGCAAACCTGGTTCACCCTGCGCTCACGCAGAAAATGGACGAAATGAGATGAAGGAGCAGAGAACTAAACAGACGAGATGGTCTTCGTCTGTGGTTTAATGTTTTTGAGAGACTAGAGGGGATGAACGGTACCTTCTCTCCTTTGGGTCCTTGGAAGTTCAAACCCATGTTTCCCTAAAAAGAGAGCAGGGAGACGTCTTTTTAAAAAAACAGATGAGAAAAAGATGAAGAGGATAAATGATGTGGCCTCTGTTTTACAAGGAAATGACGACACAATGGACTCACCTTGGGCCCGGGGGGACCGGGAGGACCGGGACGACCCTGTAGAAAACCACACCAGACGCACCAGTCACCTCAACAGCCTCCATTTAATTCCGTTTGCACGACTGAAATGTGAAGGGAGCTCTGTTTTACCTCATAGCCTCTGGGTCCTGGAGGGCCGAGCGGACCTTGCAAACCAGCGGGCCCTGGGGAGCCCTGCGACGGGAACGCAAGCAGAACATTGTCATACTTTTTCCAAGTTACTAAAAAAACAAACACGTCAGTCGAGACAACTTACCGGAACTCCCGGCAATCCGGGCAGTCCCACTGCTCCTTTGTCTCCGAAACGGTTGGTGGAGATCACGTCGCCTGGGTCTCCCTGTGGAGGACGGGAAAGTATCATAACTTCAAAAAACAAGTTTGAATTCTTTGTGATTTGTGGTGAAGGAGAACAGTTTTTAATCAGAAAATATATTATCTGTAAGACTTATATATACATATATATATATATATATATATATTTTCATTTTAAAAGAAGAACATTGTTCCTAAACTATTTTGGTTGAATTTATCCGGAAGAGTGAGCAAAATGTGAGCGGCAGGAAAATCTCCGGAAGATCCACGACGAGCGAGCGGACGCTCCACCCGGGCGCCTGACTGTTCCGTAAAAAGGTTTTCCTGTTGTTGTGAACGCCTCAGACTCGGACAATCTCCTGCCGCGTTCGCCATATGTGAACAGCAGAACTCTGGAAAATGTCCGGGCCCAATTTTGCCGAGATGAACAACAAAACTAACAGACAAGTTACAGAGATCCAAACAGTCCTGAGAGGAGAGATTCAGTATTTTACCGACCTTTGATCCTGGCAGACCAGGTGGACCCTACAGTGGAGGGAAGGAAAAAAGACGAGACATGTTTCAGGTAACAGATGAAATCAGAGCGGTGGCTGATCTTTGTGTTTCTCTTCGGCGACCCACCTGAAGTCCTTGTTGTCCGGGGATACCGGAGGACCCTGGGTAACCTCTGTCGCCCTGCAGAGCGGAGGAAGCGAAAGGTGAAATGACGACTTCACAGTAATGTGACACAAAAATGGGAGTTTTTGTTGTTGCTTGAACATAATACCTTTGTCCCGTTGCAACCGGGCACTCCTCTGGGGCCCGGGGGTCCTTCCTGCCCCGACAGACCCTGGGATAAAACAGGAAGTAAAAAAGGCAAGTTGACGTCAAACGTGCAAGTTTTGTTTTTGGTCAAACGTTAAGAGATTTCTGATCATTTCAGGAAAACTCACCGGTAGACCTGGAGTTCCTGGGAATCCTGGCAACCCTGAAGGCCCCTGTGAGCGGGAGATTAAATGTGACAGGTGAGAAAAGATTCAAACTTTGTCAAAATGATTAAAATGGTCGGTAAGATCAGACTTTTGGAAGTTTTTTAAAAAGTCCAGAGAAAGCACTTGGGATTCAAACGAGGATGAGGATGAAGCCCGTCGGAATTCCTCAGACAGATTGTTCCACAGAGTCGAGGACTGAGGACCTCGAGGTTAAAACAGACGACCTCACATGATCTGGACTGGACTCAGGTTCGAGTCCGTTCCAGAGTCTAAAAATAAAACCTAAAAAAATATATTCTAAAAAGCTACGAGAAGCAAAAATGTTAGTAATGTCCTCTCTCTCTCTCTCTCTCTCTCTCTCTCTCTCTCATTTGAAATCCTGTTTGAGACGAGGAGAAATGGCGACACCTGCTGGTCAGGTGAGGACATCACAACCCCAAGCTGAGTCGGCACCAGAGACAAACATCAGGTCAATTTAAAATCAAAAAAGGGCGGAACACTGAAGCCCGAACTATCACCAACTGAGTTCTGCTGTTTTATTATTTATTAAACTGAGTCTGATGAAATCCAGGACAACGGATCAACAGATGAATTATTCAGAGAGAAAAACGGACGTTTGCAAATAGCAAATAAAAACGCAAGAAAATGATTTTTAAAAAAAGGACAAATGTGATTTACTTACTCTGAGTCCTTTTGGACCATATGGTCCCTGAGGTCCGTCGCTACCCTGAGGGGGAGACAACACACACACACACACACACACACACACACACACACACACACACACACACACACAAAACAAACACATTATAAACGGGACTACCTGAAGAATCTACGAGTTTACAAAAATACTTCTCGGACTCACAGATTTGTTGACTTGGATCATTTTTTATAGACAATTTTTTTTTTTAAATAAGATGAGAAACTATTTGTCAGATGAAAATAATAATCTGCAACTGCAGTTTTTAATAAAGAGAATTTAATAGAACACTAAGAAGAAATGCTAAAATAACAAATCCAAACGATACCCCGGTTTAAATCAGGGAGTACGTGAAAACCTTCAAAATTGATATTTAATCTCCCTGACTAAAATGTGTTTCCTCTTCTCTCCATTCGTTTGTTCCGTCCTTGGCTCCTCGGCTTATTTCCTTCCCTAATCTCTACTAAATGTCGGGCAAATTGTCCCCCAAAACCCACCTTCTCTCCTCTGCCTCCGATCGGCCCCTCGGGTCCAGGGAACCCCGGGACCCCTGGCTGTCCGGTGAGACCCGGGAAACCCCGTTCACCCTGTCACAGGAAACAGAAAAGCGTCACGAATGTCGCCGGCCGAACGCTCGGATCTCACGTCACATTTCACCCGTACAAAAAATATATATATTGTACATGATGTCATTTCACGAACCTTGGCTCCTTTCACTCCGCTGCAGTCACAAGTGGATCCGACACATCCGTGGCAGGCCTGTCGAGGAACCAGACGGAGACAGGTTTTAGCGAGCCAGACGGTGAAAATACATATTTTTCAAAAAAATGATTATTAAAACAGACCCCTAAGTCTTTTTTTTGATTTATGGTCCCCTGCGTCACCTCGTGTAATAATGCATGTGAAACCTCAACCCTGTAACGTACAAGTCAGCGTCTGATTGGTACAAGTCTGTAACAAGGCCTCTGATTGGTCAAAGTGTATCCAAGAGGGACGGCTAGAAGTCTGCTAACAACAACAGAAGCCCTTTCACGTCTTGGAAAAGGGGATAAAAATGATCACAAAAGTCATTCAATGTTGGATTTATCATCGTGGCCGTGTTTGTACAAAGTCTCCGCAAAGACACTGAAGTTCCAGGTCGCGCTACAAATCTTCCGAAAGGGCCACGCTCGCACGGAAAGGTTAATAACTGGATCACAAAAATCCGAATGACATCATGAGACACACATTGACCGCCACAGAGTTTGAAGACACAAACCATCGGATCGCGATGTTTCGAGTCCGACCCGGTGAGGTTTTTGTTCACGTCTCCCCTCTTTTTAATTTTCTGTATTTTGAAAATATTTTTTTTTTTTTATAAAAGAAAGATAAAAATTCCTCCAAAAAATTCCTGGGAACATGTTAAACACGGTGAAACCCAGGTCTGTAGATGCAGTGATCACAAATGTATATTCTGATCAAATTTGCTGATTAAAATTTGGTTCCCTCAACAAATCACTGCTGCTTCCTGGGCAGACGATGCGTATCGACGCACTCACGCCACCAGAAGGCGCTCCGTGATCACGCCCCCCCCCCCCCTCGCTGCGTCAGGCAGCGTTTTCTTCCCACGGGAAAAGGAGAAAGGTCTGTGGATTCCCCCCCGATGGGAAGACAGGTGCGAGGTCGGCGAGGACCCGAGAGGTTTTGGTTTTATTAAATCTAAAACAAAACCTATCTCCGTCTGGACAAACAGTTCACTGGTGGAAGAGGGAATAACTGCGGAGAGGGCTGGTTCAAGGAGATTGGAGAAGGGAGGGAGGGAGGGAGTGGGAATGCCAAGCTGTTGATTAACTTTTCCCATGCTTGTTGACACAGTGGATGCCAGACGGGCATCGACTGCACGCATGCCAGGCAGCCAGGTTGTGAGAGCGCGAGGGAGGCGGGAAGAGGCAAGTCAGCATTTTTTCTGTCTCCGCAAAAAAACTTTTTTGTTTCCGCGTTTGCGTTGATGGTTGTCATGGTTTCCCGATTGTGTTGAAAGGAAGCAAACGTGGACGCTGGAACGATACACAATAGATTCTTCCCAGTCTGTCGCTGCTGCCGGACGTGCACCGAACCTTTCCGGGGGTCCGCGTGTGAGATGCAAACGTCCGCAAATGGCGCTCCGGACTTTCCCCCCCTCTAATACGTAGGAGGGCGACGCAGCGATCACACAGTCCGACCAGTCTGATACCAAGACCAGGAGCCGACACCAAAAAATCTATCAGATTCCCGACCTATCGTTCTTAAATACAAGAAGGAATTGCTGCGGCGCTGTAAAGCGAGTTTGTCACGGGATCGGGCACAGCGGGCCGATGCCCGATCCCGTCATAGGCTGCGTTCGGACGGGCACCGGAGTCCAGACGGTTTCCGAAAAATGATTGGCACGCAACACACAGATGTGAACAGATGTGAACATTACATTTGTCACATTCCTGTGTGTGTGTGTGTGTGTGTGTGTGTGTGTGTGTGTCAGTCAGAAACCAGGTGTTAAGCCAGGCACCTTCACAGACTGGGTTGCGAGTTTGATTCCCACGTGTCGGGAAAAATAACTTGTCAGGAGGAGTTTTGGATTCAAAGATCCACGGAAATGTTGTCAACTGGTATCGGGACCAGAGGGCAGAGGGGTTATCGACAGTGTGTGTGTGTGTGTGTGTGTGTGTGTGTTTTGACAAGCCCTGGATCTCTACATTAGTCTCTGGTCTGGTTCAGCTCAATGCCGTCTGCTCTCCCACGCCCCGGCCTGCCGCTCCCTCCTCTTCCTCTCTCCTCCATCCGTTCCCCCTCTCTCTCTCTCTCTCCGTCACTTCGCTCTTCTTCATCATCATCCGTCAGTTTTCGGCTCCTCTCGACGTGCACTCGACGAACCCCGACCACACGATGTGACGTCATTCACCAACTTCACGATGATGACGTCGTGTCAGTAGTCGCACAGGACGCACGACATCTTTCTGACATCGTGTCATTTTCTGATCAGTACAAACTCTGGATCGTCTCTCGATTGTTTGCCGAGCTATCTTGGAAAGTGTTGTTTTACCGTGTCATTGTTGACCCCCGACCTCGACGTTTGGACCCATCAGCTCCGGAAAATGTAATCATCCGGGGATGAAACTCCCGAGTAATATTCCAACCGTTTGGATATTTAAATCAGCAGCATCAGCACATTATAGAAGATAAGATCATAATCAATCTACCCTGATGAATCCTGGGACAAGGAGTTCCTTTTCGACTCCATCAGCTGCGAGAGAAGATGCAGGTTCACATCTGTAAATCTCTAATATCAAATATTGTAAATGTTTTCTGCTGGTCAACGTCTCACGGTCTGACACGTGTCCAGTTGGTTTGAACTAGAGCTGCAACGTCAGTTAATCGATTAGTAATCAAGTGCTAAATTAATCAGCAACTATTTTGATAATCGATTAATCGGTTCGAGTGGTTTTCATGGGGGGAAAAAGTCAAAATTCTCTGAGTTCAGCTTCTTACGTGTGAATATTTTCTGGTTTCTTTGCTCCTCTGTGACAGTGAACTGAATATTTATTCAATATTTTAATTAATATTGCGTTGACAAAACAAAACATCATCTCGAGGGTTTTGGGGGAAACACGATCGTGGTTTTATGACGACAGATTTAATGGATCATCAACCGCAGCCCTGGTTGGAACGCGGCGGCTGCAGGTGGAGGTGTTTGATTGACCGTCTCCGGGGGTGAAACAGAAGCGCTGGTTTGAACAATCTGTCTGAACACCGCGTCTCCTCTGCCTCTGCCTCTCTTTAGCCCCGCGGCACTGACGGGGCATGTGATCCACTTACAGAGGTCAGTGAGCTGCAGATATTTGCCCCACTCCCTCTCGCCCTCTCTCCCTCTCTCCCCTCGTCACCGTCCCACTTTCTTTTTCTTCTTCTTCTCCCTAACCATCAATCTTTGCCATCAGGCCCGAGGTGGAGGTGGAGGTGGAGGTGGAGGTGTAGCAGGGGCCTGTTCTCTGCTGGTTGCCAGGCAGAAAGAAGAAAAACCACGAGCCCGGGCCGGCCCAGCACCACCCGGAGGTGGGACAGATAATTAAAAAATGAGGTTCAATGCTGCAAAAGCAAAGACTGTAAATAAAGAAAATGGACGTCGTGCGTGAAGCCTGTTTTCCGTGTGGTGACCAGCAGGGGGCGACGCCACTGGTTATACTCTTGATACTCATCATATTGCTTTCTTTTGGGCACAAAAAAAAAAAGTGAGAAGGAGAGAGGTTGTGTACAGAGTGATGGAGAAGTGAGGAAGAGGAGAAGGAGGAGGAGCGAGCGGAAGGCATGCACCCGGGGATTAGACTGGCGAGACTGGAATTCCCCTGCTCATCACAGACTGATGATTAGACACCTATACACACACACACACACACACACACACACACACACTGCCCTGCCCTGGATAACACACACACACACACACACACACATATATATATGAATACAAAGAAGAACACATGTATTCAAGCGTCATGGAAACTCATGTATTCAAATAATCTCATAGACAGTTCAAACTGTGTATTTCACTTCACACACACACACACACACACACACACACCTTCCATTTGACCACAGCACTAATGACTTCTGTTCAGAAGCTCAGAAACCGCAAACTGACACGAGTCAACATGTTCACAACAGGCTGCTGCACAGTGACACACACACACACACACACACACACACACACACTGCTGCTTCAAATATATATTCCACTGTATAACTCATCAATATCTTGGACGAAGGTCAGAGAATAGGTTAGTTAAAGGACCAGTACGTAAAGTTGCAGGTTTACTTATTAAAGTTTGTGATTGTCAGAGTCTGACGTCACATCGTCGCTGCTCTTTTGTGTTTTCACGCGTGTTTGACGCCATTTTGAAATGTTCTATCTCAAATGCAAATCTAGATGTCGGTGATGATGCTGAAGTATGTGAAACAAAAGGAGAAGAAGATGAAGAGGAAGACGATGCTGGGGACCAAACTGTGACCTGAACTTATGGAGGGAACTCAGGTATGTTGGATTGTGTGTGTGTTTCTCCTACATCATGTGTTAAATATCCGTGCGTGTGTTTATCCGGTTGTGGAGCGCGGCGCTCCCGTGCTCCGAGCCGCCGCTGCGTCAAACCCCGCTGATCCCTTTCATCGCGTCTGGACTTTGACTGGTTCAAGGGCGCTGACGCCGCAGGAACGTCGAGGCAAACCAAATGTTTTCACTCGGACAGAAACACAACAATGTGTGTTTAGACTCTCTCGCTCTTTGGAAGAGGAAGACCCCCCCCCCCAAACTGGTGAACCCCAAGTCCTTCTCACATACACACACACACACACACACACACACACACACACACACACGCCACAGCGCCCGTCCAGGAATTCCACTCATGTTCCTGGGAGTTCTCTTTCTTCTCTCCTCACTTTTTTTTCTTTTCATTCAGTCTAATGAACTTTGACCTGCAGGGAAAGCGAATCAGGAACGCCGACCTCCATCTCTGCGCCTCCTCGTATAATCTTTCTTCGGACAGTTTTTTTTTTTACCCTAAATTCTCTGAAGAAACGGAAAGAAAACAGGGAATCCAGTTCAGAAGTTTGAAACGTTGAACGAAACAAAAGTGCAGTATTGTTCGTTCTGCAGCCGGACGAGTTCCACATCGAGTGACTAATAATAAGATTTGTAAAAGTTCTTGACTCGTGTCCTTTGCCGGTTTATTGAACCACTTGTGAGGTGTCCCACCAGATGTGGCTCTTGTGTGGAGCAGGAGGGGGGGTCGAATTCCGACCCCACCCTGTAGCCCAACCTGGCCCCGCCCGGCCCGGCCCGGCGCAGGTTGAGACCCGTCCTGCTGTAGCACGCCGTGCATCACCACTTGGCACCGAGCGCCGTCGCTACAGGCAACAAGAAATTAGAGCGGGGAGCGGCCGAATGAATACCTGGATATATGTCACCTGGGGGGAAAGAGTGAGGAGAGGAGGGAGGAGGAGAGAGGAGAGGGGAGAGGACACTCCCCCTTCAAGGGAACTCAGGGGCCTGAACCCAAAACATTGAAAACTAAAAACTATAAAAATGACGAAACTATGTCAACAGGGCCGTCCACATACTTTTGGCCGCACTGTCGTGAGTTCTGCACAAACCGCCTGCAGTCCACGTGTTCGCCACACGAGGGCGGTGCCAACGGAGGAGATCATGCAGGTAGATAATGAAGAATCTTTTTATTTTTAAAACTGTAGCTACAGGCTGATTTTATGATTAAATAATGATGTTGTTGTTTTGTCTTGTGACACACATGCACGTGTCTCCAGCACCAAAGAGGAAAACAAGCAATGTCTCATTGTTTGGTCAAATGAAACGGTTGCGATGATTCAGTTACACTTTAGTTGCTGACTGTGGTTTTTTATTCCATATCTTCAGCAGCTTGTCACAGACGTGCTCCCTAACGCTCATCCAGCCGCTCATTGTCTGATCTGGAGGTGGCGAGGAGGAGGCGGCAGGTCGCAGCAGGTTCCTGCCCCGCCCACATTTCTCCTGAGCGACCTCACTGACTCGACCTCTGACGATGACGACGAGCAGCGTTCTACTGGGTTCACACACAAAGTGAAGAGATAAACAAGAGAGACGGTGAAAGATTTTACAGAAGGAAACATCAAAGACTTTTAGCTTTATGTTTCTGTCCTGTTCACACACACACACACACACACACACACACACACACACACACACACACACACCTCGCTCGGTGCTGCAGAACATTATCCTCCGGCTGCAGGCTAAAGGCTTAGCCGCATACCGGCAGGCCCATGGACCTGAGATTAACTACGAGCAGGCTCCACCTGAGGGAAACACACACACACACACACACACACACACACACAGAGTAAAAACAATATTTGTGGCTGCAAGTGAAAGTTATCGTGGTTCGTGGAAAGATTCTGATCTGATGTGGAGGCGGAAAAGATAAAGTGGAGATGGAGAGAAAGAAAGAAAGAAAGAAAGAAAGAAGATTAGCAAATCTCATGAAGTCAAAGTCCTGGGTAAAATAATCCATCATCCATCCCTCCGTCCATCACCCATCCATCCATCATCCCTCCCTCCCTCCCTCCATCATCCATCCATCCATCCCTCCCTCCATCATCCATCCATCCCTCCCTCCATCATCCATCCATCCCTCCTTCCCTCCATCATCCCTCCCTCTCTCCATCATCCATCCCTCCATCCTTTCCTCCATTCATCCATCCCTCCCTCCATCCTTTCCTCCCTCCATCATCCATGCATCCCTCCATCCTTTCCTCCATTCATCCATCAATCCCCCCTTCCCTCCATCATCCATCCTTTCCTCCCTCCATCATCCATCCATCCCTCCCTCCATCCTTTCCTCCATTCATCCATCCCTCCCTCCATCCTTTCCTCCCTCCATCATCCATGCATCCCTCCATCCTTTCCTCCATTCATCCATCAATCCCTCCTTCCCTCCAACATCCATCCTTCCCTCCATCATCCCTCCCTCCCTCCATCATCCATCCCTCCCTCCCTCACTCATCTTCCATCCATCCCTCCATCCCTCCCTCCATCCTATCCTCCCTCCATCATCCTTCCATCCCTCCATCATCCATCCTTTCCTCCATTCATCCATCCATCCATCCCTCCCTCCCCTCTCCACCATCACAACATCACGCTGCTTCTAACTTTGCTCCAGAGAGAAGTCATAACTTACCCAGGTTGTTTTTTTCAGCCGATGAACGTAGGATGACGATCAGATATTATTTTCTCTTTAGCCTCTAATTTCAAACGACTGTGACTCCGTCTGGACGAGAACATTAAAGCTAATGTTGTAACTCTACACTCTATATAACACGTAAAGCAACAGTAGCCTCGCGCACACACACGTTTTTGTTTTTCCCATGAGGCCGCGGGGGGGAAACCCTGTTTCCTTCCGCGTGGTGTGATGGAAGAAACAGGTCGGAAGAGAGAGCATCACAAGTAGTGAGGGAACAAAAGAGAGAGAGAGAGAAGAAGAAGAGAGAAGCAGACGTCCTCCCACGCAGTGTGTGTGTGTGTGTGTGTGTGTGTGTGAACACCGATGTTGGTTCACGTGTTCATGTTCCTGATCAGTTAAGATGTAAATAGTTTTTTGACGTTTAAAAAAACAAACAATGATTGACAGCTGACGCTGACTCCCGGTTGGTCGAGCTCCTGCGTGGGCGGGGCCTCAACTCCACTCTACGATCACTATACTGCATCCGAATCTGAGATATTTTAGCTTTTGAGC